>NW_025727538.1:0-119923 GCF_021461385.2 Schistocerca piceifrons
TTAAGTCGGCATTGTGCCTTTTGTATTAAATTCAGATGCAATTTCTGTGTTTCATCGTCAATAAGAAGGTCCAAGGGATACAGTAAACCTGAAGAGATACATCGGAATCCAAAACTGGACTCACAGGAGAGGTTCAAAGCATAGAAAGATAGTGTGTCAGCCCTCTTGTACTTAAGTCGACATTGTGCCTTTTGTATTAAATTCCGATGCAATTTCTGTGTTTCATCGTCAATAAGAAGGTGCAAGGTATACAGTAAACCTGAAGTGAAGCATCGGAATCTAAAACTGGACTCACAGGAGAGGTTCAAATCATAGAATGTGAGAGTGTCAGTCCTCTTTCACTTAAGTCGGCATTGTGTCTTTTGAATTTAATTCCGATGGAATTTCTGTGTTTCATCGTCAATAAGAAGGTCCAAGGGATACAGTAAACCTGAAGTGACGCATCGGAATCTAAAACTGGACTCACAGGAGAGGTTAAAATCATAGAAAGTGAGAGTGTCAGTCCTCTTGTATTTAAGTCGGCATTGTGGCTTTTGTATTAAATTCGGTTGCAAATTCTGTGTTTCATCGTCTATAGGAAGGTCCAAAAGATACAGTAAACCTGAAGTGAAGCATCGGAATCTAAATCTGGACTCACAGGAGAGGTTCAAATCATAGAAAGTGAGAGTGTGGGACCAGTTTTACTTAAGTCGGCATTGTGCCTTTTCTATTAAATTCGGATGCCATTTCTGTGTTTCATCGTCAATATGAAAGTCCAAGGTATACAGTAAACCTGAAGTGAAGCATCGGAATCTAAAACTGGACTCACAGGAGAGTTTCAAATCATAGAAGGTTAGATTGTCAGTCCTCTTGTACTTAACTGGGCATTGTGCCTTTTCAATTTAATTCCGATGCAATTTCAGCGCTTCATCGTCAATAAGAAGGTCCAAGGTACACAGTAAATCTGAAGAGAAACATCGGAATCTAAAACAGGACTCACAGGAGAGGTTCAAATCATAGAAAGTAAGAGTGTCAGTCCTCTTTTACTTAAGACGGCATTGGGCCTTTTGTATTAAATTCCTATGCAATTTCTGTGTATCATCGTCAATACGAAGGTGCAAGGTATACAGTAAACCTGAAGTGAAGCATCGGAATCTAAAACTAGACACACAGGAGAGGTTCAATTCATAGAAAGAGAGAGTGACAGTCCTCTTTTACTTAAGCTGGCATTGTGCCATTTGCATTAAATTCCGATGCAATTTCTGTGTTTCGTCGTCAATAAGCAGGTCCAAGGGATACAGTAAACCTGAAGTGAAGCATCGGAATCTAAAACTGGACTCACAGGAGAGGTTCAAATCATGGTAAGTGAGAGTGTCAGTCCTCCTGCACTTAAGTCGGCATTGTGCCATTTGCATTGAATTTCGATGCAATTTCTGAGTTTCATCGTCAATAAGAAGGTGAAAGGTATACAGTCAACCTCAAGTGAAGCATCGGGATCTAAAACAGGACTCACAGGAGAGGTTCAAATCATAGAAAGTGAGAGTGTCAGTCCTCTTGTACTCAAGTCGCCATTGTGATTTTTGTAATAAATTCAGATCCAATTTCTGTGTTTCATCGTCAATAAGAAGGTCCAAGGGATACAGTAACCCTGAAGTGAATCATCGGAATCTAAAACTGGTCTCACAGGAGAGATTCAAATCATAGAAACTTAGAGTGTCACTTCACTTTTACTTAAGTCGGTATTGTGCCTTTTGTATTAAATTCGGATGCAATTTCGGTGTTTCATCGTCAATAAGAAGGTGCAAGCTATACAGTAAACCTGAAGTGAAGCATCGGAATCTAAAACTGGACTCACAAGAGAGGTTGAAATCATAGAATGTTAGAGTGTCAGTCCTCTTGTACTTAACTGGGCATTGTGCCTTTTCAATTTAATTCCGATGCAATTTCAGTGCTTCATCGTCAATAAGAAAGGCCAAGGTACACAGTAAATCTGAAGAGAAGCATCGGAATCTAAAACAGGACTCATAGGAGAGGTTCAAATCATAGAAAGTAAGAGTGTCAGTCCTCTTTTACTTAAGACGGCATTGTGCCTCTTGTATTAAATTCCTATGCAATTTCTGTGTATCATCGTCAATAAGAAGGTGCAAGGTATTCAGTAAACCTGAAGTGAAGCATCGGAATCTAAATCTGGACTCACAGGAGGGGTTCAAATCATAGAAAGTGAGAGTTTCAGTCCTCTTGTACTTAATTCAGCATTGTGCCTTTTGAATTTAATTCCGATGCAATTTCTGTGTTTCATCGTCAATAAGAAGGTGCAAGGTATACAGTAAACCTGAAGTGAAGCATCTGAATCTAAACCTAGACTCACAGGAGAGGTTCAAATCATAGAAAGTGAGAGTGTCAGTCCCCTTGTACTTAAGTCGCAATTGTGATTTTTGTAATAAATTCGGATGCAATCTCTGTGTTTCATCGTCAATAAGAAGGTCCAAGGGATACAGTAAACCTGAGGAGAAACATCGGAATCTAAAACTGGACTCACAGGAGAGGTTCAAAACATAGAAAGTTAGAGTGTCAGCCCTCTTGTACTTAAGTCGGCATTGAGCATTTTGTATTAAATTCCGAAGCAATTTCTGTGTTTCATCGTCAATACGAAGGTGCAAGGTATACAGTAAACCTGAAGTGAAGCATCGGAATCTAAAACTGGACTCACAGGAGAGGTTCAAATCATTGAATGTGAGAGTGTCAGTCCTCTTTTACTTAAGTCGGCATTGTGTCTTTTGAATTTAATTCGGATGCAATATCGGTCTTTCATCGTCAATAAGAAGGTCCCAGGGATACAGTAAACCTGAAGTGAAGCATCGGAATTTAAAACTGGACTCACAGGAGAGGTTCAAATCATAGAAAGTGAGAGTGTCAGTCCTCTTGTACTTAAGTCGGCATAGTGCCATTTGCATTAAATTCGGACGATATTTCTGTGTTTCATCGTCAATAAGAAGGTCCAAGGGATATAGTAAACCTGACATGAAGAATCCGAATCTAAAACCGGACTCACAGGAGAGATTCAAATCATTGAAAATTAGAGTGTCACTTCTCTTGTACTAAACTCGGTATTGTGCCTTTTGTATTAAATTCGGATGCAATTTCTGTGTTCCATCGTCAAGAAGAAGGTGCAAGGTATACAGTAAACCTGTTGTGAAGCTTCGGAATCTAAAAGTGGACTCACAGGAGAGGTTCAAATCATAGAAAGTGAGAGTGTCAGTCCTTTTTTACTTCAGTCGGCATTGTGCTTTTGTATTAAATTCGGATGCAATATCTGTGTTTCATCGTCAATAAGAAGGTCAAAGGGATACAGTAAATCTGAAGTGAAGCATCGGAATCTAAAACTGGACCCACAGGAGAGGTTCAAATCATAGAATGTTAGAGTGTCAGTCCTCTTGTACTTAAGTCGGCATTGTGCCTTTTGTACTTAATTCGGATTTAATTTCTGTCTCTCATCGTCAATAAGAAGGTTCAATGGATACAGTAAACCTGAAGTGAAGCATCGGAATCTAAAACTGGACTCACAGGTGGGGTTCAAATCATAGAAAGTTAGAGTGTCAGTCTTCCTGTACTTAAGACGGCATTATGCCTTTTGTATTAAATTAGGAAAGAAACTCTGTGTTTCATCGTCAATAATAAGGTCCAAGGGATACAGTAAACCTGAAGTGAAGCATCGGAATATAAAACTGGACTCACAGGAGAGGTTCAAATCATAGTAAGTTAGAGTGTCAGTCCTCTTGTACTTAAGTCGGCATTGTGCCATTTGTATTGAATTCCGATGCAATTTCTGAGTTTCATCGTCAATAAGAAGGTGCAAGGTATACAGTAAACCTGAAGTGAAGCATCGGAATCTAAAACTGGACTCACAGGAAAGGTTCAAATCATAGAAAGTGAGACTGTCAGTCCTCTTTTACTTAAGTCGGCATTGTGTCTTTTGAATTTAATTCAGATGCAATTTCTGTGTTTCATCGTCAATAAGAAGGTCCAAGGGATACAGTAAACCTGAAGTGAAGCATCGGAATCTAAATCTGGACTGACAT
This sequence comes from Schistocerca piceifrons, assembly GCF_021461385.2. Classification (NCBI taxonomy): domain Eukaryota; kingdom Metazoa; phylum Arthropoda; class Insecta; order Orthoptera; family Acrididae; genus Schistocerca; species Schistocerca piceifrons. The sequence goes on from NW_025727538.1 coordinate 4,059, forward strand.
AAGAGGTTCAAATCATAGAAAGATAGAGTATCAGTCCTCTTGTACATAAGTCGGCATTGTGACTTTTGCATTAAATTCGGATGCAATTTCTGTGTTTCATCGTCAATAAGAAGGTGCAAGTTATACATTAAACCTGAAGTGATGCATCGGAATCTAAAACTGGACTCACAGGAAAGGTCCAAATCATAGAAAGTGAGAGTGTCAGTCCTCTTTTACTTATGTCGGCATTGTGTCTTTTGAATTTAATTCCGATGCAATTTCTGTGTTTCATCGTCAATAAGAAGGTCCAACGGATACAGTAAACCTGAAGTGAAGCATCGGAATCTAAAACTGGACTCACAGGAGAGGTTAAAATCATAGAAAGTGAGAGTGTCAGTCCTCTTGTATTTAAATCGGCATTGTGGCTTTTGTATTAAATTCGGATGCAAATTCTGTGTTTCATCGTCTATAGGAAGGTCCAAAGAATACAGTAAACCTGAAGTGAAGCATCGGAATCTAAATCTGGACTCACAGGAGAGGTTCAAATCATAGAAAGTGAGAGTGTGGGTCCTCTTTTCCTTAAGTCGGCATTGTGCGTTGTGTATTAAATTCGAATGCAATATCTGTGTTTCATCGTCGATAAGAACGTCCAAGGTATACAGTAAACCTGAAGTGAAGAATCGGAATCTAAAACTGGACTCACAGGAGAGGTTGAAATCATAGAAAGTTAGGGTGTCAGTCCTCTTGTACTTAAGTCGGCATTGTGCCTTTTGTATTAAATTCGGATGCAAACTCTGTGTTTCATCGTCAGTAAGGAGGTCCAAGGTATACAGTATACCTGAAGTGAATTATCGGAATCTAAAACTGGACTCACAGGAGAGGTTAAAATCATAGAAAGTGAGAGTGTCAGTCCTCTTTTACTTAAGTCGGCATGTGCCTTTTGTAATAAATTCGGATGCAATTTCTGTGTTTCATCGCCAATAAGAAGGTCCAAGGTATACAGTAAAACTGAAGTGAAGCATCGGAATCTAAAACTGGACTCACAGGAGAGTTTCAAATCATAGAAGGTTAGAGTGTCAGTCCTCTTGTACTTAACTGAGCATTGTGCCTTTTCAATTTAATTCCGATGCAATTTCAGTGCTTCATCGTCAATAAGAAGGACCAAGGTACACAGTAAATCTGAAGAGAAGCATCGGAATCTAAAACAGGACTCACAGGATAGGTTCAAATCATAGAAAGTAAGAGTGTCAGTCCTCTTTTACTTAAGACGGCATTGTGCCTTTTGTATTAAATTCCTATGCAATATCTGTGTATCATCGTCAATAAGAAGGTGCAAGGTGTCCAGTAAACCTGAAGTGAAGCATCGGAATCTAAAACTGGACACACAGGAGAAGTTCAAATCATAGAAAGAGAGAGTGACAGTCCTCTTTTACTTAAGCCGGCATTGTGTCTTTCGAATTTTATTCCGAAGCAATTTCTGTGTTTCATCGTCAATAAGAAGGTCCAAGGGATACAGTAAACCTGAAGTGAACAATCGGAATCTAAAACTGGACTCATAGAAGAGGTTCAAATCATAGAAAGTGAGAGTGTCATTCCCCTTGTACTTAAGTCGCCATTGTGATTTTTGTAATAAAATCGGATGCAATTTCTGTGTTTCATCGTCAATAAGAAAGTTCAGGGGATACAGTAAACCTGAAGAGATACATCGGAATCTAAAACTGGACTCACAGGAGAGGTTCAAAACATAGAAAGTTAGAGTGTCAGCCCTCTTGTACTTAAGTCGGCATTGTGCCTTTTGCATTAAATTCCGAAGCAATTTCAGTGTTTCATCGTCAATAAGAAGGTGCAAGGTATACAGTAAACCTGAAGTGAAGCATCGCAATCTAAAACTGGACTCACAGGAGATGTTCAAATCATAGAATGTGAGAGTGTCAGTCCTCTTTTACTTAAGTCGGCATTGTGTCTTTCGAATTTTATTCCGAAGCAATTTCTGTGTTTCATCGTCAATAAGAAGGTCCAAGGGATACAGTAAACCAGAAGTGAAGCATCGGAATTTAAAACTGGACTCACAGGAGAGGTTCAAATCATAGAAAGTGAGAGTGTCATTCCTCTTGTACTTAAGTCGGCATAGTGCCATTTGCATTAAATTCGGATGAAATTTCTGTGTTTCATCGTCAATAAGAAAGTCCAAGGGATACAGTAAACCTTAAGTGAAGCATCGGAATCTAATACTGGACTCACAGGAGAGGTTAAAATCATAGAAAGTGAGAGTGTCAGTCCTCTTGTATTTAAGTCGGCATTGTGGCTTTTGTATTAAATTCGGATGCAAATTCTGTGTTTCATCGTCTATAGGAAGGTCCAAAGGATACAGTAAACCTGAAGTGAAGCATCGGAATCTAAATCTGGACTCACAGGTGTGGTTCAAATCATAGAAAGTGAGAGTGTGGGTCCTCTTTTACTTAAGTCGGCATTGTGCCTTGTGTATTAAATTCGAATGCAAACTCTGTGTTTCATCGTCAGTAAGGAGGTCCAAGGTATACAGTAAACCTGAAGTGAAGCATCGGAATCTAAAACTGGACTCACAGGAGAGGTTCAAATCATAGAATGTGAGAGTGTCAGTCCTCTTTTACTTAAGTCGGCATTGTGTCTTTTGAAAATAATTCGGATGCAATATCTGTCTTTCATCGTCAATAAGAAGGTCCCAGGGATACATTAAACCTGAAGTGAAGCATCGGAATTTAAAACTGGACTGACAGGAGAGGTTCAAATCATAGAAAGTGAGAGTGTCAGTCCTCTTGTACTTAAGTCGGCATAGTGCCATTTGCATTAAATTCGGATGAAATTTCTGTGTTTCATCGTCAATAACAAGGTCCAAGGGATATAGTAAACCTGACATGAAGAATCCGAATCTAAAACTGGACTCACAGGAGAGATTCAAATCATTGAAAATTAGAGTGTCACTTCTCTTGTACTAAAGTCGGTATTGTGCCTCTTGTATTACATTCGGATGCAATTTCTGTGTTTCATCGTCAAGAAGAAGGTGCAAGGTATAAAGTAAACCTGAAGTGAAGCATCGGAATCTAAAAGTGGACTCACAGGAGAGGTTCAAATCATAGAAAGTGAGAGTGTCAGTCCTTTTTTACTTCAGTCGGCATTGTGCTTTTGTATTAAATTTGGATGCAATATCTGAGTTTCATCGTCAATAAGAAGGTAAAAGGGATACAGTAAATCTGAAGTGAAGCATCGGAATCTAAAACTGGACCCACAGGAGAGGTTCAAATCATAGAATGTTAGTGTCAGTCCTCTTGTACTTAAGTCGGCATTGTGCCTTTTGTATTTAATTCGGATTTAATTTTTGTCTCTCATCGTCAATAAGAAGGTTCAATGGATACAGTAAACCTGAAGTGAAGCGTCGGAATCTAAAACTGGACTCACAGGGGAGGTTCAAATCATAGAAAGCGAGAGTGACATTCCTCTTTTACTTCAGTCGGCATTGTGCTTTTGTATTAAATTAGGATGCAATTTCAGTGTTTCATCGTCAATAAGAAGGTCCAAGGGATACAGTAAACCTAATGTGAAGCATCGGAATCTAAAACTGGACTCGCAGGAGAGGTTCAAATCATAGAATGTTAGAGTGTCAGTTCTCTTTTACTTAAGTCGGCATAGTGCCTTTTGTATTAAACTCGGATGCAATTTCTGTGTTTCATCGTCAATAAGAAGGTCCAAGGGATACAGTAAACCTGAAGTGAAGCATCAGAATCTAAAACTGGACTCACAGGAGAGGTTCAAATCATAGAAATTTAGAGTGTCAGTCCTCTTCTACAGATGTCGGCATTGTGCCTTTTCTATTAAATACGGATGCAATTTCTGTGTTTCATCGTCAACAACAAGGTGCAAGGTATACAGTAAACCTGAAACGAAGCCTCGGAATCTAAAACTGGACTCACAGGAGAAGTTCAAATCATAGAAAATGTGACTGTGAGTCCACTTGTACTTAAGTCGGCATGTGCCTTTTGCATTAAATTCGGATGCAATTTCTGTGTTTCATCGTCAATAAGAAGGTCCAAGGGATTCAGTAAACCTGAAGTGAAGCATCGGAATCTAAAACCGGACTCACAGGAGTGGTTCAAATCATAGTAAGTGAGAGTGTCAGTCCTCTTTTACTTAAGTCGGCATTGTGCCTTTTGAATTTAATTCCGATGCAATTTCAGTGCTTCATCGTCATTAAGCAGGTCCAAGGTACACAGTAAACCTGAAGAGAAGCATCGGAATCTAAAATTGGACTCACAGGAGAGGTTCATATCATAGAAAGCTAGAATGTCAGTCTTCTTGTACTTAAGTCGGCATTGTGCCTTTTGTATTAAATTCCGATGCAATTTCTGTGTTTCATCGTCAATAAGAAGGTGCAAGGGATACAGTAAACCTGAAGTGAAGCATCGGAATCTAAAACTAGACTCACAGGAGAGGTTGATATCATAGAAAGTTAGAGTGCCAGTCCTCTTGTACTTAAGTCGGCATTGTGCCTCTCACAGGAGAGGTTCAAATCATAGAAAGTTAGAGTGTCGGTCCTCTTTTACTTTAGTCGGTATTGTGCCTTTTGAATTAAATTCGGATTCAATTTCTGTGTCTCATCGTCAATAAGAAGGTCCAAGGGATGTAGTAAACCTTAAGTGAAGCCTTGGAATCTAAAACTGGACTCGCAGGAGAGGTTCAGATCATAGAATGTTAGAGTGTCAGTTCTCATTTACTTAAGTCGGCATTGTGCCTTTTCGTATTATATTCGGATGCAATTTCTGTGTTTCATCGTCAATAAGAAGGTCCAAGGGATACAGTAAACCTGAAGTGAAGCATCAGAATCTATAACTGGACTCACAGGAGAGGTTAAAATCATAGAAAGTTAGAGTGTGAGACCTCTTTTACTTAAGTCGGCATTGTGCCTTTTGTATTAAATTCGGATGCAATATCTGTGTTTCATCGTCAATTAGAAGGTGCAAGGTATACAGTAAACCTGATGTGAAGCATCGGAATCTAACACTCAACTCACAGGAGAGGTTCAAATCATAGAAAGTGAGATTGTGGGTCCTCTTTTACTTAAGTCGGCATTGTGCCTTGTGTATTAATTTCGAATGCAATATCTGTGTTTCATCGTCGATAAGAAAGTCCAAGGTATACAGTAAACCTGAAGTGAAGCATCGGAATCTAAATCTGGACTCACAGGAGAGGTTGAAATCATAGAAAGTTAGAGTGTCAGTCCTCTTGTACTTAAGTCGGCATTATGCCTTTTGTATTAAATTCGTATGAAAACTCTGTGTTTCATCGTCAGAAAGAAGGTCCAAGGTATACAGTAAACCTGAAGTGAAGTATGGGAATCTAAAACTGGACTCACAGGAGAGGTTAAAATCATAGAAAGTGAGAGTGTCAGTCCTCTTGTACTTAAGTCGGCATGTGCCTTTTGTATTAAATTGGGATGCAATTTCTGTGTTTCATCGTCAATAGGAAGGTCCAAGGTATACAGTAAACCTGAAGTGAAGCAATCGGAATCTAAAACTGGACTCACAGGAGAGTTTCGAACCGTAGTAGGTTAGAGTTTCAGTCCTCTTGTACTTAACTGGGCATTGTGCCTTTTCAATTTAATTCCGATGCAATTTCAGTGCTTCATCGTTAATAAGAAGGTCCAAGGTACACAGTAAATCTGAAGAGAAGCATCGTAATCTAAAACAGGACTCACAGGAGAGGTTCAAATCGTAGAAAGTTAGAGTGTCGGTACTCTTTTACTTAAGTCGGCATTGTGCCTTGTGTATTAAATTCGAATGCAATATCTGTGTTTCATCGTCGATAAGAAGGTCCAAAGTATACAGTAAACCTGAGGTGAAGCATCGGAAACTAAAACTGGACTCACAAAAGAGGTTCAAATCATAGAAGGTTAGAGTGTCAGTCCTCTTGTACTTAACTGGGCATTGTGCCTTTTCAATTTAATTCCGATGCAATTTCAGTGCTTCATCGTCAATAAGAAGATCCAAGGTACACAGTAAATCTGAAGAGAAGCATCGTAATCTAAAACAGGACTCACAGGGAGAGGTTCAAATCGTAGAAAGTTAGAGTGTCGGTTCTCTTTTACTTAAGTCGGCATTGTGTATTTTGTATTAAATGTCGATGCAATTTCTATGTTTGATTGTCAATAAGATGCTGCAAGGTATACAGTAAACCTGAAGTGAAGCATCGAAATCTAAAACTGGACTCACAGGGGAGGTTCAAATCATAGATAGAGAGAGTGACATTCCTCTTTTACTTAAGCCGGCATTGTGCCTTTGGCATTAAATTCGGATTTAATTTCTGTGTTTAATCGTCAATAAGAAGGTCCTAGGGATACAGTAAACCTGAAGTGAAGCAACGGAATCTAAAACTGGACTCACTGGAGAGGTTCAAATCTTCGAAAGTGAGAGTGTCAGTCCTCTTGTACTTAAGTCGGCATTGTGCCTTTTGTATTAAATTCCGATGCAATTTCTGTGTTTCATCGTCAATAAGCAGGTGCAAGGTATACAGTAAACCTGAAGTGAAGCATCGGAATCTAACTCTTAACTCACAGGAAAGGTTCAAATCATAGAAAATGAGAGCGTCAGTCCTCTTGTACTTAAGTCGGCATTGTGCCTTTTGTATTAAATTCGGATGCAATTGCTGTGTTTCATCGTCAATAAGAAGGTCCAAGGGATACAGTAAACGTGAAGTGAAGCATCGGAATCTAAAACTGGACTCACAGGAGAGGTTTAAATCATAGAAGGTGAGAGTGTCAGTCCTCTTGTACTTAAGTCGGCATTGTGCCTTTTGAATTTAATTCCGATGCAATTTCTGTGTTTCATCGTCAATAAGGAGGTGCAAGGTATACAGTAAACCTGAAGTGAAGCATCGGAGTCTAAAACTAGACTCACAGGAGAGGTTCAAATCATAGAAAGTGAGAGTGTCAGTCCTATTGTACTTAAGCCGCCATTGTGATTTTTGTAATAAATTAGGATGAAATTTGTGTGTTTCATATTCAATAAGAAGGTGCAAGGTATACAGTAAACCTGAAGCGAAGCATCGGAATCTAAAACTACAGTCACAGGAGAGGTTCAAATCATAGAAAGTGAGAGTGTCAGTCCTCTTGTACTTAAGTCGGCATTGTGCCTTTTGTATTAAATTCCGATGCAATTTCTGTGTTTCATCATGAATAAGAAGGTGCAAGGTATACAGTAAACCTGAAGTGAAGCATCGGAATCTAACACTCAACTCACAGGAGAGGTTCAAATCATAGAAAGTGAGTGTGTCAGTCCTCTTGTACTTAAGTCGCCAATGTGATTTTGGAATAAATTCGGATGCAATTTCTGTGTATCATCGTCAATAAGTAGGTCAAAGGGATACAGTAAACCTGAAGTGAAGCATCGTAATCTAAAAGTGGACTCACAGGAGAGGTTCAAATCATAGAAAGTTAGAGTGTCAGTACTCTGGTACTTAAGTCGGCATTGTGCCTTTTGTATTAATTTCCGATGCAATTTCTGTGTTTCATCGTCAACAAGATGGTGCAAGGTATGCAGTAAACCTGAAGTGAAGCATCGGAATCTAAAACTCTACTCACAGGAGAGGTTCAAATCATAGAAAGTGAGAGTGTCAGTCCTCTTCTACTTAAGTCGGCATTGTGCCTTTTGTATTAAATTCGGATGCAATTTCAGCGTTTCATCGTCAATAAGAAGGGCCAAGGGATACAGTAAACCTGAAATGAAGCATCGGAATCTAAAACTGAACTCACAGGAGAGATTCAAATCATAGAAAGTTAGAGTGTCGCTTCTCTTGTACTTAAGTCGGTATTGTGCCTTTTGTATTATGTTCGGAAACAATTTCTGTGTTTTATCGTCAATAAGAAGGTCCAAGGGATACAGTAAACCTGAAGTGAACCATCGGAATCTAAAACTGGACTCACAGGAGAGGTTCAAATCATAGAAAGTGAGAGGGTCAGTCCTCTTGTACTTAAGTCGGCATTGTGCCTTTTGTATTAAATTCGGATGCAATTTCTGTGTTTCATAGTCAATAAGAAGATCCAAGGGATACAGTAAACCAGAAGTGAAGCATCGGAATCTAAAACCGGACTCACAGGAGTGGTTCAAATCATAGTAAGTGAGAGGGTCAGTCCTCTTTTACTTAAGTCGGCATTGTGCCTTTTGAATTTAATTCCGATTTTGTTTCAGTGCTTCATCGTCAATAAGAAGTTCCAAGGTACACAGTATACCTGAAATGAAGCATCGGAATCTAAAACCGGACTCACAGGAGAGGTTCAATTCATAGAGAGTTAGAGTGTCAGTCCTCTTGTACATAAGTCGGCATTGTGCCTTTTGTATTAAATTCGGATGCAATTTCTGTGTTTCATCGTCAATATATAGGTTCAAGGGATACAGTAAACCTGAAGTGGAGCATCGGAATCTAAAACTGGACTCACAGGAGAGATTCAAATCATAGAAAGATAGAGTGTCAGTCCTCTTGTACTTAAGTCGGCATTGTAACATTTTGCATCAAATTCGGATGCAATTTCTGTGTTCGATCGTCAGTAAGAAGGTCCATAGGATTCAGTAAACCTGAAGTGAAGCATCGCAATCAAATTGTAGACTCACAGGAGAGGTTCAAAGCATAGAAAAATAGAGTGTCAGTCCGTATTTACTTCAGTCGGCATTGTGCCTTTTGTATTAAATTCGGTTGCAATGTCTGTGTTTCATCATCAACAAGACTGTCCAAGGGATACAGTATATCTGTAGTGAAGCATCGGAATCTAAAACTGGATTCACAGGAGAGGTTCAAATGATAGAAAGTTAGAGTGTCAGTCCTCTTGTACGTAAGTCGGCATTGTGCCTTTTGTATTAAAATCGGATTTAATTTCTGTGTTTCATCGTCAAAAAGAAGGTGCAAGTTATACAGTAAACCTGAAGTGAAGCGTCGGAATCTAACACTCAACACACACGAGAGGTTCAAATCATAGAAAGTGAGAGAGTGAGTCCTCTTGAGCTTAAGTCGGCATTGTGCCTTTTGTATTTAATTCGGATGCAATTTCTGTGTTTTATCGTCAATAAGAAGGTCCAAGGGATACAGTAAACATGAAGTGAAGCATGGGACTCTAAAACAAGACTCACAGGAGAGGTTCACATCATAGAAAGTGAGAGCGTCAGTCCTCATGTATTCAAGTCGGCATTGTGCCTTTTGTATTAAATTCGGATGCAATTTCTGTGTTTCATCGTCAATAAGAACGTCCAAGGGGTACAGTAAACCTGAAGTGAAGCATCGGAATCTAAAACCGGACTCACAGGAGTGGTACAAATCGTAGTAAGTGAGAGTGTTAATCCTCTTGTACTTAAGTCGGCATTGTGCCTTTTGTATTAAATTCGGATGCAATTTCTGTGTTTCATAGTCAATAAGAAGATCCATGGATACAGTAAACCTGAAGTGAAGCATCGGAATCTAAAACCGGACTCACAGGAGAGGTTCAAATCATAGTGAGAGTGTCAGTCCTCTTTTACTTAACTCGGCATTGTGCCTTTTGAATTTAATTCCGATTCAGTTTCAGTGCTTAATCGTCAATAAGAAGGTCCAAGGTACACAGTATACCTGAAATGGAGCATCGGAATCTAAAACTGGACTCACAGGAGAGGTTCAAATCATAGAGAGTTAGAGTGTCAGTCCTCTTGTACATAAGTCGGCATTGTGCCATTTGTATTAAATTCGGATGCAATTTCTGTGTTTCATCGTCAATATATAGGTTCAAGGGATACAGTAAACCTGAAGTGGAGCATCGGAATCTAAAACTGGACTCACAGGAGAGATTCAAATCATAGAAAGATAGAGTGTCAGTCCTCTTGTACTTAAGTCGGCATTGTAACATTTTGCATCAAATTCGGATGCAATTTCTGTGTTTGATCGTCAGTAAGAAGGTCCATAGGATTCAGTAAACCTGAAGTGAAGCATCGCAATCAAATTGTAGACTCACAGGAGAGGTTCAAAGCATAGAAAAAGAGAGTGTCAGTCCGTATTTACTTCAGTCGGCATTGTGCCTTTTGTATTAAATTCGGTAGCAATGTCTGTGTTTCATCATCAACAAGACCGTCCAAGGGATACAGTATATCTGTAGTGAAGCATCGGAATCTAAAACTGGATTCACAGGAGAGGTTCAAATGATAGAAAGTTAGAGTGTCAGTCCTCTTGTACGTAAGTCGGCATTGTGCCTTTTGTATTAAAATCGGATTTAATTTCTGTGTTTCATCGTCAAAAAGAAGGTGCAAGATATACAGTAAACCTGGAGTGAAGCGTCGGAATCTAACACTCAACACACACGAGAGGTTCAAATCATAGAAAGTGAGAGTGTGAGTCCTCTTGTGCTTAAGTCGGCATTGTGCCTTTTGTATTTAATTCGGATGCAATTTCTGTGTTTCATCGTCAATAAGAAGGTCCAAGGGATACAGTAAACATGAAGTGAAGCATGGGACTCTAAAACTGGACTCACAGGAGAGGTTCACATCATAGAAAGTGAGAGCGTCAGTCCTCATGTATTCAAGTCGGCATTGTGCCTTTTGTATTAAATTCGGATGCAATTTCTGTGTTTCATCGTCAATAAGAACGTCCAAGGGGTACAGTAAACCTGAAGTGAAGCATCGGAATCTAAAACCGGACTCACAGGAGTGGTACAAATCGTAGTAAGTGAGAGTGTCAATCCTCTTGTACTTAAGTCGGCATTGTGCCTTTTGTATTAAATTCGGATGCAATTTCTGTGTTTCATAGTCAATAAGAAGATCCATGGATACAGTAAACCTGAAGTGAAGCATCGGAATCTAAAACCGGACTCACAGGAGAGGTTCAAATCATAGTAAGTGAGAGTGTCAGTCCTCTTTTACTTAACTCGGCATTGTGCCTTTTGAATTTAATTCCGATTCAGTTTCAGTGCTTCATCGTCAATAAGAAGGTCCAAGGTACACAGTATACCTGAAATGGAGCATCTGAATCTAAAACTGGACTCACAGGAGAGGTTCAAATCATAGAGAATTAGAGTGTCAGTCCTCTTGTACATAAGTCGGCATTGTGTGTTTTGTATTAAATTCGGATGCAATTTCTGTGTTTCATCGTCAATATAAAGGTTCAAGGGATACAGTAAACCTGAAGTGGAGCATCGGAATCTAAAACTGGACTCACAGGAGAGGTTCAAATCATAGAAAGATAGAGTGACAGTCCTCTTGTACTTAAGTCGGCATTGTGACATTTTGCATCAAATTCAGATGCAATTTCTGTGTTTGATCGTCAGTAAGAAAGTCCAAGGGATTCAGTAAACCTGAAGTGAAGCAACGCAATCAAATTGTAGACTCACAGGAGAGGTTCAAAGCATAGAAAAGGAGAGTGTCAGTCCGTATTTACTTCAGTCGGCATTGTGCCTTTTGTATTAAATTCGGATGCAATGTTGTGTTTCATCGTCAATAAGACGGTCCAAGGGATACAGTAAATCTGAAGTGAAGCATCGGAAACTAAAACTGGATTCACAGGAGAGGTTCAAATCATAGAAAGTTAGAGTGTCAGTCCTCTTGTACTTAAGTCGGCATTGTGCCTTTTGTATTAAATTCCGATGCAATTTCCGTGTTTCATCGTCAAAAAGAAAGTGCAAGGTATACAGTAAACCTGAAGTGAAGCATCGGAATCTAACACTTAACTCACAGGAAAGGTTCAAATCATAGAAAGTGAGAGCGTCAGTCCTCTTGTACTTAAGTCGGCATTGTGCCTTTTGTATTAAATTCGGATGCAATTTCTGTGTTTCATCGTCAATAAGACGGTCCAAGGAATACAGTAAATCTGAAGTGAAGCATCGGAATCTAAAACTGGATTCACAGGAGTGTTTCAAACCATAGAAAGTGAGAGTGTCAGTCCTCTTGTACTTAAGTCGGCATTGTGATTTTTGTATTAAAATCGGATTTAATTTCTGGGTTTCATCGTCAATAAGAAGGTCCAAGGGATACAGTAAACCTGAAGTGAAGCATCGGAATCGAAAACTGGACTCACAGGAGAGGTTCAAATCATAGAAAGTGAGAGTGTCAGTCCTCTTGTACGTAAGTCGGCATAGTGCCATTTACATTAAATTCGGATGAAATTTCTGTGTTTCATCGTCAATAAGAAGGTCCAAGGGATACAGTAAACCTGACATGAAGAATCCGAATCTAAAACTAAACTCACAGGAGAGATACAAATCATTGAAAGTTAGAGTGCTACTTCTCTTGTACTAAAGTCAGTATTGTGCCTTTTCTATTAAATTCGGATGCAATTTCTGTGTTTCATCGTCAATAAGAAGGTGCAAGGTATACAGTAAACCTGAAGTAAGCATCGGAATCTAGAACTGGACTCACAGGAAAGGTTCGAATCATAGAAAGTGAGAGTGTCATTCCTTTTTTACTTCAGTCTGCATTGTGCCTTTTGTATTAAATTCGGATGCAATATCTGTGTTTCATCGTCAATAAGAAGGTCAAAGGGATACAGTAAACCTGAAGTGAAGCATCGGAATCTAAAACTGGACTCACTGGAGAGGTTCAAATCTTCGAAAGTGAGAGTGTCAGTCCTCTTGTACTTAAGTCGGCATTGTGCATTTTGTATTTAATTCGGATTTAATTTCTGTGTTTCATCGTCAATAAGAAGGTCCAAGGGATACAGTAAACCAGAAGTGAAGCATCGGAATCTAAAACTGGACTCACTGGAGAGGTTCGAAAGTGAGAGTGTCAGTCCTCTTGTACTTAAGTCGGCATTGTGCCTTTTGTATTAAATTCCGATGCAATTTCTGTGTTTCATCGTCATTAAGAAGGTGCAAGGTATACAGTAAACCTGAAGTGAAGCATCGGAATCTAACACTTAACTCACAGGAAAGGTTCAAATCATAGAAAGTGAGGGCGTCAGTCCTCTTGTACTTAAGTCGGCATTGTGCCTTTTGTATTAAATTCGGATGCAATTTCTGTGTTATATCGTCAATAAGAAGGTCCAAGGGATACAGTAAACGTGAAGTGAAGCATCGGAATGTAAAACTGGACTCACAGGAGAGGTTTAAATCAAAGAAAGTGAGAGTGTCAGTCCTCTTGTACTTAAGTCAGCATTGTGCCTTTTGAATTTAATTCCGATGCAATTTCTGTGTTTCATCGTCAATGAGGAGGTGCAAGGTATACAGTAAACCTGAAGTGAAGCATCGGAATCTAAAACTAGACTCACAGGAGAGGTTCAAATCACAGAAAGTGAGAGTGTCAGTCCTCTTGTACTTAAGCCGCCATTGTGATTTTTGTAATAAATTAGGATGAAATTTCTGTGATTCATCGTCAATAAGAAGGTGCAAGGTATACAGTAAACCTGAAGCGAAGCATCGGAATCTAAAACTAGACTCACAGGAGAGGTTCAAATCATAGAAAGTGAGAGTGTCAGTCCTCTTGTACTTAAGTCGGCATTGTGCCTTTTGTATTAAATTCCGATGCAATTTCTGTGATTCATCATCAATAAGAAGGTGCAAGGCATACAGTAAACCTGAAGTGAAGCATCGGAATCTAACACTCAACTCACAGGAGAGGTTCAAATCATAGAAAGTGAGAGTGTCAGTCCAATTGTACTTAAGTCGCCATTGTGATTTTTGTAATAAATTCGGATGCAATTTCTGTGTTTCATCGTCAATAAGTAGGTCAAAGGGATACATTAAACCTGAAGTGAAGCATCGTAATCCAAAAGTGGACTCGCAGGAGAGGTTCAAATCATAGAAAGTGAGAGTGTCAGTCCTCTTGCACTTAAGTCGGCATTGTGCCTTTTGTATTAATTTCCGATGCAATTTCTGTGTTTCATCGTCAATAAGAAGGTGCAAGGTATGCAGTAAACCTGAAGTGAAGCATCGGAATCTAAAACTGGACTCACAGGAGAGCTTCAAATCATAGAAAGTGAGAGTGTCAGTCCTCTTCTACTTAAGTCGGCATTGTGCCTTTTGTATTAAATTCGGATGCAATTTCAGCATTTCATCGTCAATAAGAAGGGCCAAGGGATACAGTAAACCTGAAATGAAGCATCGGAATCTAAAACTGAACTCACAGGAGAGATTCAAATCATAGAAAGTTAGAGTGTCGCTTCTCTTGTACTTAAGTCGGTATTGTGCCTTTTGTATTAAATTCGGATGCAATTTCTGTGTTTCATAGTCAATAAGAAGATCCAAGGGATACAGTAAACCTGAAGTGAAGCATCGGAATCTAAAACCGGACTCACAGGAGTGGTTCAAATCACAGTAAGTGAGAGTGTCAGTCCTCTTTTACTAAAGTCGGCATTGTGCCTTTTGAATTTAATTCCGATTCAGTTTCAGTGCTTCATCGTCAATAAGAAGGTCCAAGGTACACAGTATACCTAAATGAAGCATCGGAATCTAAAACTGGATTCACAGGAGAGGTTCAAACCATAGAAAGTGAGAGTGTCAGTCCGCTTGTACTTAAGTCGGCATTGTGCCTTTTGTATTAAAATCGGATTTAATTTCTGTGTTTCATCGTCAGTAAGAAGGTCCAAGGGATACAGTAAACCTGAAGTGAAGCATCGGAATCGAAAACTGGACTCACAGGAGAGGTTCAAATCATAGAAAGTGAGAGTGTCAGTCCTCTTGTACTTAAGTCGGCATAGTGCCATTTACTTTAAATTCGGATGAAATTTCTGTGTTTCATCGTCAATAAGAAGGTCCAAGGGATACAGTAAACCTGACATGAAGAATCCGAATCTAAAACTGGACTCACAGGAGAGATTCAAATCTTTGAAAGTTAGAGTGGTACTTCTCTTGTACTAAAGTCAGTATTGTGCCTTTTCTATTAAATGCGGATGCAATTTCTGTGTTTCATCGTCAATAAGAAGGTGCAAGGTATACAGTAAACCTGAAGTGAAGCATCGGAATCTAGAACTGGACTCACAGGAGAGGTTCAAATCTTCGAAAGTGAGAGTGTCAGTCCTCTTGTACTTAAGTCGGCATTGTGACTTTTGTATTAAATTCCGATGCAATTTCTGTGTTTCATCGTCAACAAGAAGGTCCAAGGGATACAGTAAACCTGAAGTGAAGCATCGGAATCTAACACTTAACTCACAGGAAAGGTTCAAATCATAGAAAGTGAGAGCGTCAGTCCTCTTGTACTTAAGTCGGCATTGTGCCTTTTGTATTAAATTCGGATGCAATTTCTGTGTTTCATCGTCAATAAGACGGTCCAAGGAATACAGTAAATCTGAAGTGAAGCATCGGAATCTAAAACTGGATTCACAGGAGAGTTTCAAACCATAGAAAGTGAGACTGTCAGTCCTCTTGTACTTAAGTCGGCATTGTGCCTTTTGTATTAAAATCGGATTTAATTTCTGTGTTTCATCGTCAATAAGAAGGGCCAAGGGATACAGTAAACCTGAAGTGAAGCATCGGAATCGAAAACTGGACTCACAGGAGAGGTTCAAATCATACAAAGTGAGAGTGTCAGTCCTCTTGTACTTAAGTCGGCATAGTGCCATTTACATTAAATTCGGATGAAATTTCTGTGTTTCATCGTCAATAAGAAGGTCCAAGGGATACAGTAAACCTGACATGAAGAATCCGAATCTAAAACTGGACTCACAGGAGAGATTCAAATCATTGAAAGTTAGAGTGCTACTTCTCTTGTACTAAAGTCAGTATTGTGCCTTTTCTATTAAATTCGGATGCAATTTCTGTGTTTCATCGTCAATAAGAAGGTGCAAGGTATACAGTAAACCTGAAGTAAGCATCGGAAACTAGAACTGGACTCACAGGAAAGGTTCAAATCATAGAAAGTGAGAGTGTCATTCCTTTTTTACTTCAGTCTGCATTGTGCCTTTTGTATTAAATTCGGATGCAATATCTGTGTTTCATCGTCAATAAGAAGGTCAAAGGGATACAGTAAACCTGAAGTGAAGCATCGGAATCTAAAACTGGACTCACTGGAGAGGTTCAAATCTTCGAAAGTGAGAGTGTCAGTCCTCTTGTACTTAAGTCGGCATTGTGCCTTTTGTATTTAATTCGGATTTAATTTCTGTGTTTCATCGTCAATAAGAAGGTCCCAGGGATACAGTAAACCAGAAGTGAAGCATCGGAATCTAAAACTGGACTCACTGCAGAGGTTCAAAAGTGAGAGTGTCAGTCCTCTTGTACTTAAGTCGGCATTGTGCCTTTTGTATTAAATTCCGATGCAACTTCTGTGTTTCATCGTCAATAAGAAGGTGCAAGGTATACAGTAAACCTGAAGTGAAGCATCGGAATCTAACACTTAACTCACAGGAAAGGTTCAAATCATAGAAAGTGAGAGCGTCAGTCGTCTTGTACTTAAGTCGGCATTGTGCCTTTTGTATTAAATTCGGATGCAATTTCTGTGTTATATCGTCAATAAGAAGGTCCAAGGGATACAGTAAACGTGAAGTGAAGCATCGGAATGTAAAACTGGACTCACAGGAGAGGTTTAAATCATAGAAAGTGAGAGTGTCAGTCCTCTTGTACTTAAGTCAGCATTGTGCCTTTTGAATTTAATTCCGATGCAATTTCTGTGTTTCATCGTCAATAAGGAGGTGCAAGGTATACAGTAAACCTGAAGTGAAGCATCGGAATCTAAAACTAGACTCACAGGAGAGGTTCAAATCATAGAAAGTGAGAGTGTCAGTCCTCTTGTACTTAAGCCGCCATTGTGATTTTTGTAATAAATTAGGATGAAATTTCTGTGTTTCATCGTCAATAAGAAGGTGCAAGGTATACAGTAAACCTGAAGCGAAGCATCGGAATCTAAAACTAGACTCACAGGAGAGGTTCAAATCATAGAAAGTGAGAGTGTCAGTCCTCTTGTACTTAAGTCGGCATTGTGCCTTTTGCATTAAATTCCGATGCAATTTCTGTGATTCATCATCAATAAGAAGGTGCAAGGTATACAGTAAACCTGAAGTGAAGCATCGGAATCTAACACTCAACTCACAGGAGAGGTTCAAATCATAGAAAGTGAGAGTGTCAGTCCTCTTGTACTTAAGTCGCCATTGTGATTTTTGTAATAAATTCGGATGCAATTTCTGTGTTTCATCGTCAATAAGTAGGTCAAAGGGATACATTAAACCTGAAGTGAAGCATCGTAATCTAAAAGTGGACTCGCAGGAGAGGTTCAAATCATAGAAAGTGAGAGTGTCAGTCCTCTTGCACTTAAGTCGGCATTGTGCCTTTTGTATTAATTTCCGATGCAATTTCTGTGTTTCATCGTCAATAAGAAGGTGCAAGGTATGCAGTAAACCTGAAGTGAAGTATCGGATTCTAAAACTGGACTCACAGGAGAGCTTCAAATCATAGAAAGTGAGAGTGTCAGTCCTCTTCTACTTAAGTCGGCATTGTGCCTTTTGTATTAAATTCGGATGCAATTTCAGCATTTCATCGTCAATAAGAAGGGCCAAGTGATACAGTAAACCTGAAATGAAGCATCGGAATCTAAAACTGAACTCACAGGAGAGATTCAAATCATAGAAAGTTAGAGTGTCGCTTCTCTTGTACTTAAGTCGGTATTGTGCCTTTTGTATTAAATTCGGATGCAATTTCTGTGTTTCATAGTCAATAAGAAGATCCAAGGGATACAGTAAACCTGAAGTGAAGCATCGGAATCTAAAACCGGACTCACAGGAGTGGTTCAAATCACAGTAAGTGAGAGTGTCAGTCCTCTTTTACTTAAGTCGGCATTGTGCCTTTTGAATTTAATTCCGATTCAGTTTCAGTGCTTCATCGTCAGTAAGAAGGTCCAAGGTACACAGTATACCTAAAATGAAGCATCGGAATCTAAAACTGGATTCACAGGAGAGGTTCAAACCATAGAAAGTGAGAGTGTCAGTCCGCTTGTACTTAAGTCGGCATTGTGCCTTTTGTATTAAAATCGGATTTAATTTCTGTGTTTCATCGTCAGTAAGAAGGTCCAAGGGATACAGTAAACCTGAAGTGAAGCATCGGAATCGAAAACTGGACTCACAGGAGACGTTCAAATCATAGAAAGTGAGAGTGTCAGTCCTCTTGTACTTAAGTCGGCATAGTGCCATTTACATTAAATTCGGATGAAATTTCTGTGTTTCATCGTCAATAAGAAGGTCCAAGGGATACAGTAAACCTGACATGAAGAATCCGAATCTAAAACTTGACTCACAGGAGAGATTCAAATCATTAAAAGTTAGAGTGCTACTTCTCTTGTACTAAAGTCAGTATTGTGCCTTTTCTATTAAATGCGGATGAAATTTCTGTGTTTCATCGTCAATAAGAAGGTGCAAGGTATACAGTAAACCTGAAGTGAAGCATCGGAATCTAGAACTGGACTCACAGGAAAGGTTCAAATCATAGAAAGTGAGAGTGTCAGTCCTTTTTTACTTCAGTCGGCATTGTGCCTTTTGTATTAAATTCGGATGCAATATCTGTGTTTCATCGTCAATAAGAAGGTCAAAGGGATACAGTAAACCTGAAGTGAAGCATCGGAATCTAAAACTGGACTCACTGGAGAGGTTCAAATCTTCGAAAGTGAGAGTGTCAGTCCTCTTGTACTTAAGTCGGCATTGTGCCTTTTGTATTTAATTCGGATTTAATTTCTGTGTTTCATCGTCAATAAGAAGGTCCAAGGGATACAGTAAACCTGAAGTGAAGCATCGGAATCTAAAACTGGACTCACTGGAGAGGTTCGAAAGTGAGAGTGTCAGTCCTCTTGTACTCAAGTCGGCATTGTGCCTTTTGTATTAAATTCCGATGCAATTTCTGTGTTTCATCGTCAATAAGAAGGTCCAAGGGATACAGTAAACCTGAAGTGAAGCATCGGAATCTAACACTTAACTCACAGGAAAGGTTCAAATCATAGAAAGTGAGAGCGTCAGTCCTCTTGTACTTAAGTCGGCATTGTGCCTTTTGTATTAAATTCGGATGCAATTTCTGTGTTTCATAGTCAATAAGAAGATCCAAGGGATACAGTAATCCTGAAGTGAAGCATCGGAATCTAAAACCGGACTCACAGGAGAGGTTCAAATCATAGTAAGTGAGAGTGTCAGTCCTCTTTTACTTAAGTCGGCATAGTGCCTTTTGAATTTAATTCCGATTCAGTTTCAGTGCTTCATCGTCAATAAGAAGGTCCAAGGTACACAGTATACCTGAAATGAAGCATCGGAATCTAAAACTGGACTCACAGGAGAGGTTCAAATCATAGAGAGTTAGAGTGTCAGTCCTCTTGTACATAAGTCGGCATTGTGCTTTTTGTATTATATTCGGATGCAATTTCTGTGTTTCATCGTCAATATAAAGGTTCAAGGGATACAGTAAACCTTAAGTGGAGCATCGGAATCTAAAACTGGACTCACAGGAGAGGTTCTAATCATAGAAAGATAGAGTGTCAGTCCTCTTGTACTTTAGTCGGCATTGTGCCTTTTGTATTAAAATCGGATTTAATTTCTGTGTTTCATCGTCAATAAGAAGGTCCAATTGATACAGTATACCTAAAGTGAAGCATCGGAATCGAAAACTGGACTCACAGGAGAGGTTCAAATCATAGAATGTTAGAGTGTTAGTCCTCTTGTACTTAAGTCGGCATTGTGCCATTTGAACTAAATTCGGACCCAAACTCTGTGTTTCATCGTCAATAAGAAGGTCCAAGGGATACAGAAAACCTGAAGTGAAGCATCGGAATCTAAAACTGGACTCACAGGAGAGGTTCAAATCGTCGAAAGTGAGAGTGTAAGTCCTCTTGTACTTAAGTTGGCATTGTGCCTTTTGTATTAAATTCCGATGCAATTTCTGTGTTTCATCGTCAGTAAGAAGGTGCAAGGTATACAGTAAACCTGAAGTGAAGCTTCGGAATCTAACACTTAACTAACAGGAAAGGTTCAAAACATAGAAAGTGAGAGCGTCAGTCCTCTTGTACTTAAGTCGGCATTGTGCCTTTTGTATTAAATTCGGATGCAATTTCTGTGTTTCATCGTCAATAAGAAGGTCCAAGGGATACAGTAAACGTGAAGTGAAGCATCGGAATCTAAAACTGGACTCACAGGAGAGGTTTAAATCATAGAAAGTGAGAGTGTCAGTCCTCTTGTACTTAAGTCGGCATTGTGCCTTTTGAATTTAATTCCGATGCAATTTCTGTGTTTCATCGTCAATAAGGAGGTGCAAGGTATACAGTAAACCTGAAGTGAAGCATCGGAATCTAAAAATAGACTCACAGGAGAGGTTCAAATCATAGAGAGTGAGAGTGTCAGTCCTCTTGTACTTAAGCCGCCATTGTGAATTTTTTAATAAATTGGGATGAAATTTCTGTGTTTCATCGTCAATAAGAAGGTGCAAGGTATACAGTAAACCTGAAGTGAAGCATCGGAATCTAACACTCAACTCACAGGAGAGGTTCAAATCATAGATAGTGAGAGTGTCATTCCTCTTGTACTTAAGTCGCCATTGTGATTTTTGTAATAAATTCGGATGCAATTTCTGTGTTTCATCGTCAATAAGTAGGTCAATGGGATACAGTAAACCTGAAGTGAAGCATCGTAATCTAAAAGTGGACTCTCAGGAGAGGTTCAAATCTTCGAAAGTGAGAGTGTCAGTCCTCTTGTACTTAAGTCGGCATTGTGTCTTTTGTATTAATTTCCGATGCAATTTCTGTGCTTCATCGTCAATAAGAAGGTGCAAGGTATGCAGTAAAGCTGAAGTGAAGCATCGGAATCTAAAACTCTACTCACAGGAGAGGTTCAAATCATAGAAAGTGAGAGTGTCAGTCCTCTTCTACTTAAGTCGGCATTGTGCCTTTTGTATTAAATTAGGATGCAATTTCAGCAATTCATCGTCATTAAAAAGGGCCAAGGGATACAGTAAACCTGAAATGAAGCATCGGAATCTAAAACTGAACTCACAGGAGAGATTCAAATCATAGAAAGTTAGAGTGTCGCTTCTCTTGTACTTAAGTCGGTATTGTGCCTTTTGTATTAAATTCGGATGCAATTTCTGTGTTTCATAGTCAATAAGAAGATCCAAGGAATACAGTAAACCTGAAGTGAAGCATCGGATTCTAAAACTGGACTCACAGGAGTGGTTCAAATCATAGTAAGTGAGAGGGTCAGTCCTCTTTTACTTAAGTCGGAATTGTGCCTTTTGAATTTAATTCCGATTTAGTTTCAGTGCTTCATCGTCCATAAGAAGGTCCAAGGTACACAGTATACCTGAAATGAAGCATCGGAATCTAAAACTGAACTCACAGGAGAGATTCAAATCATAGAAAGTTAGAGTGTCGCTTCTCTTGTACTTAAGTCGGTATTGTGCCTTTTGTATTAAATTCGGATTCAATTTCTGTGTTTTATCGTCAATAAGAAGGTCCAAGGGATACAGTAAACCTGAAGTGAACCATCGGAATCTAAAACTGGACTCACAGGAGAGGTTCAAATCATAGAAAGTGAGAGGGTCAGTCCTCTTGTACTTAAGTCGGCATTGTGCCTTTTGTATTAAATTCGGATGCAATTTCTGTGTTACATAGTCAATAAGAAGGTCCAAGGGATACAGTAAACCTGAAGTGAACCATCGGAATCTAAAACTGGACTCACAGGAGAGGTTCAAATCATAGAGAGTTAGAGTGTCAGTCCTCTTGTACATAAGTCGGCATTGTGCCTTTTGTATTAAATTCGGATGCAATTTCTGTGTTTCATCGTCAGTATAAAGGTTCAAGGGATACAGTAAACCTGAACTGGAGCATCGGAATCTAAAACTGGCCTCACAGGAGAGGTTCAAATCATAGAGAGTTAGAGTGTCAGTCCTCTTGTACTTAAGTCGGCATTGTAACATTTTGCATCAAATTCGGATGCAATTTCTGTGTTTGATCGTCAGTAAGAAGGTCCAAGGGATTCAGTAAACCTGTAGTGAAGCATCGCAATCAAATTGTAGACTCACAGGAGAGTTTCAAAGCATAGAAATAGAGAGTGTCAGTCCGTATTTACTTCAGTCGGCATTGTGCCTTTTGTATTAAATTCGGTTGCAATGTCTGTGTTTCATCGTCAACAAGACGGTCCAAGGGATACAGTAAATCTGAAGTGAAGCATCGGAATCCAAAACTGGATTCACAGGAGAGGTTCAAATCATAGAAAGTGAGAGCGTCAGTCCTCTTGTACTTAAGTCGGCATTGTGGCTTTTGTATTAAATTCGGATGCAATTTCTGTGTTTCATCGTCAATAAGAAGGTCCAAGGGGTACAGTAAACCTGAGATGAAGAATCCGAATCTAAAACTGGACTCACAGGAGAGATTCAAATCATTGAAAGTTAGAGTGGTACTTCTCTTGTACTAAAGTCAGTATTGTGCCTTTTCTATTAAATTCGGATGCAATTTCTGTATTTCATCGTCAATAAGAAGGTGCAAGGTATACAGTAAACCTGAAGTGAAGCATCGGAATCTAGAACTGGACTCACATTAAAGGTTCAAATCATAGAAAGTGAGAGTGTCAGTCCTTTTTTACTTCAGTCGGCATTGTGCCTTTTGTATCAAATTCGGATGCAATATCTGTGTTCCATCGTCAATAAGAAGGTCAAAGGGATACAGTAAACCTGAAGTGAACCATTGGAATCTAAAACTGGACTCACTGGAGAGGTTCAAATCTTCGAAAGTGAGAGTGTCAGTCCTCTTGTACTTAAGTCGGCATTGTGCCTTTTGTATTTAATTCGGATTTAATTACCGTGTTTCATCGTCAATAAGAAGGTCCAAGGGATACAGTAAACCTGAAGTGAAGCATCGGAATCAAAAACTGGACTCACTGGAGAGGTTCAAAACTTCGAAATTGAGAGCGTCAGTCCTCTTGTACTTAAGTCGGCATTGTGCCTTTTGTATTAAATTCCGATGCAATTTCTGTGTTTCATCGTCAATAAGAAGGTGCAAGGTATACAGTAAACCTGAAGTGAAGCATCGGAATCTAAAACTGAACTCACAGGAGAGATTCAAATCATAGAAAGTTAGAGTGTCGCTTCTCTTGTACTTAAGTCGGTATTGTGCCTTTTGTATTAAATTCGGATGCAATTTCTGTGTTTCATATTCAATAAGAAGATCCAAGGGATACAGTAAACCTGAAGTGAAGCATCGGAATCTAAAACCGGACTCACAGGAGTGGTTCAAATCGTAGTAAGTGAGAGTGTCAGTCCTCTTGTACTTAAGTCGGCATTGTGCCTTTTGTATTAAATTCGGATGCAATTTCTGTGTTTCATAGTCAATAAGAAGATCCATGGGATACAGTAACATGAAGTGAAGCATCGGAATCTAAAACTGAACTCACAGGAGAGATTCAAATCATAGAAAGTTAGAGTGTCGCTTCTCTTGTACTTAAGTCGGTATTGTGCCTTTTGTATTAAATTCGGATGCAATTTCTGTGTTTCATAGTCAATAAGAAGATCCAAGGGACACAGTAAACCTGAAGTGAAGCACGAAATCTCTAAGTGGACTCACAGGAGAGCTTCAAAACATAGAAAGTGAGAGTGTCAGTCCTCTTCTACTTAAGTCGGCATTGTGCCTTTTGTATTAAATTCGGATGCAATTTCAGCGTTTCATCGTCAATAAGAAGGGCTAAGGGATACAGTAAACCTGAAATGAAGCATCGGAATCTAAAACTGAACTCACAGGAGAGATTCAAATCATAGAAAGTTAGAGTGTCGCTTCTCTTGTACTTAAGTCGGTATTGTGCCTTTTGTATTAAATTCGGATGCAATTTCTGTGTTTCATAGTCAATAAGAAGATCCAAGGGATACAGTAAACCTGAAGTGAAGCATCGGAATCTAAAACCGGACTCACAGGAGTGGTTCAAATCATAGTAAGTGAGAGTGTCAGTCCTCTTTTACTTAAGTCGGCATTGTGCTTTTTGAATGTAATTCCGATTCAGTTTCAGTGCTTCATCGTCAATAAGAAGGTCCAAGGTGCACAGTATACCTGAAATGAAGCATCGGAATCTAAAACTGGATTCACAGGAGAGGTTCAAACCTTAGAAAGTGAGAGTGTCAGTCCGCTTGTACTTAAGTCGGCATTGTGCCTTCTGTATTAAAATCGGGTTTAATTTCTGTGTTTCATCGTCAATAAGAAGGTCCAAGTGATACAGTAAACCTGAAGTGAAGCATCGGAATCGAAAACTGGACTCACAGGAGAGGTTCAAATCATAGAAAGTGAGAGTGTCAGTCCTCTTGTACTTAAGTCGGCATAGTGCCATTTACATTAAATTCGGATGAAATTTCTGTGTTTCATCGTCAATAAGAAGGTCCAAGGAATACAGTAAACCTCACATGAAGAATCCGAATCTAAAACTGGACTCACAGGAGAGATTCAAATCATTGAAAATTAGAGTGATACTTCTCTTGTACTAAAGTCAGTATTGTGCCTTTTCTATTAAATGCGGATGCAATTTCTGTGTTTCATCGTCAATAAGAAGGTCAAAGGTATACAGTAAACCTGAAGTGAAGCATCGGAATCTAGAACTGGACTCACAGGAAAGGTTCAAATCATAGAAAGTGAGAGTGTCAGTCCTTTTTTACTTCAGTCGGCATTGTGCCCTTTGTATTAAATTCGGATGCAATATCTGTGTTTCATCGTCAATAAGAAGGTCAAAGGGATACAGTAAACCTGAAGTGAAGCATCGGAATCTAAAACTGGACTCACTGGAGAGGTTCAAATCTTCGAAAGTGAGAGTGTCAGTCCTCTTGTACTTAAGTCGGCATTGTGCCTTTTGTATTTATTTCGGATTTAATTTCTGTGTTTCATCGTCAATAAGAAGGTCCAAGGGATACAGTAAACCTGAAGTGAAGCAACGGAATCTAAAACTGGACTCACTGGAGAGGTTCGAAAGTGAGAGTGTCAGTCCTCTTGTACTTAAGTCGGCATTGTGCCTTTTGTATTAAATTCCGATGCAATTTCTGTGTTTCATCGTCAATAAGAAGGTCCAAGGAATACAGTAAACATGAAGTGAAGCATCGGAATCAAACACTTAACTCACAGGAAAGGTTCAAATCATAGAAAGTGAGAGCGTCAGTCCTCGTGTACTTAAGTCGAAATTGTGCCTTTTGTATTAAATTCGGATGCAATTTCTGTGTTTCATAGTCAATACGAAGATCCAAGGGATACAGTAAACCTGAAGTGTAGCATCGGAATCTAAAACCGGACTCACAGGAGTGGTTCAAATCATAGTAAGTGAGAGTGTCAGTCCTCTTTTACTTAAGTTGGCATTGTAACATTTTGCATCAAATTCGGATGCAATTTCTGTGTTTGATCGTCAGTAAGAAGGTCCAAGGGATTCAGTAAACCTGAAGTGAAGCATCGCAATCAAATTGTAGACTCACAGGAGAGGTTCAAAGCATAGAAATAGAGAGTGTCAGTCCGTATTTACTTCAGTCGGCATTGTGCCTTTTGTATTAAATTCGGTTGCAATGTCTGTGTTTCATCGTCAACAAGATGGTCCAAGGGATACAGTAAATCTGAAGTGAAGCATCGGAATCCAAAACTGGATTCACAGGAGAGGTTCAAATCATAGAAAGTGAGAGCGTCAGTCCTCTTGTACTTAAGTCGGCATTGTGGCTTTTGTATTAAATTCGGATGCAATTTCTGTGTTTCATCGTCAATAAGAAGGTCCAAGGGGTACAGTAAACCTGACATGAAGAATCCGAATCTAAAACTGGACTCACAGGAGAGATTCAAATCATTGAAAGTTAG
Source organism: Schistocerca piceifrons (assembly GCF_021461385.2). Lineage (NCBI taxonomy): Eukaryota > Metazoa > Arthropoda > Insecta > Orthoptera > Acrididae > Schistocerca > Schistocerca piceifrons. Next base: position 29,762 of record NW_025727538.1, read on the forward strand.
AGTGGTACTTCTCTTGTACTAAAGTCAGTATTGTGCCTTTTCTATTAAATTCGGATGCAATTTCTGTATTTCATCGTCAATAAGAAGGTGCAAGGTATACAGTAAACCTGAAGTGAAGCATCGGAATCTAGAACTGGACTCACATTAAAGGTTCAAATCATAGAAAGTGAGAGTGTCAGTCCTTTTTTACTTCAGTCGGCATTGTGCCTTTTGTATCAAATTCGGATGCAATATCTGTGTTCCATCGTCAATAAGAAGGTCAAAGGGATACAGTAAACCTGAAGTGAACCATCGGAATCTAAAACTGGACTCACTGGAGAGGTTCAAATCTTCGAAAGTGAGAGTGTCAGTCCTCTTGTACTTAAGTCGGCATTGTGCCTTTTGTATTTAATTCGGATTTAATTACCGTGTTTCATCGTCAATAAGAAGGTCCAAGGGATACAGTAAACCTGAAGTGAAGCATCGGAATCAAAAACTGGACTCACTGGAGAGGTTCAAAACTTCGAAATTGAGAGCGTCAGTCCTCTTGTACTTAAGTCGGCATTGTGCCTTTTGTATTAAATTCCGATGCAATTTCTGTGTTTCATCGTCAATAAGAAGGTGCAAGGTATACAGTAAACCTGAAGTGAAGCAACGGAATCTAAAACTGAACTCACAGGAGAGATTCAAATCATAGAAAGTTAGAGTGTCGCTTCTCTTGTACTTAAGTCGGTATTGTGCCTTTTGTATTAAATTCGGATGCAATTTCTGTGTTTCATATTCAATAAGAAGATCCAAGGGATACAGTAAACCTGAAGTGAAGCATCGGAATCTAAAACCGGACTCACAGGAGTGGTTCAAATCGTAGTAAGTGAGAGTGTCAGTCCTCTTGTACTTAAGTCGGCATTGTGCCTTTTGTATTAAATTCGGATGCAATTTCTGTGTTTCATAGTCAATAAGAAGATCCATGGGATACAGTAACCTGAAGTGAAGCATCGGAATCTAAAACTGAACTCACAGGAGAGATTCAAATCATAGAAAGTTAGAGTGTCGCTTCTCTTGTACTTAAGTCGGTATTGTGCCTTTTGTATTAAATTCGGATGCAATTTCTGTGTTTCATAGTCAATAAGAAGATCCAAGGGACACAGTAAACCTGAAGTGAAGCACGAAATCTCTAAGTGGACTCACAGGAGAGCTTCAAAACATAGAAAGTGAGAGTGTCAGTCCTCTTCTACTTAAGTCGGCATTGTGCCTTTTGTATTAAATTCGGATGCAATTTCAGCGTTTCATCGTCAATAAGAAGGGCCAAGGGATACAGTAAACCTGAAATGAAGCATCGGAATCTAAAACTGAACTCACAGGAGAGATTCAAATCATAGAAAGTTAGAGTGTCGCTTCTCTTGTACTTAAGTCTGTATTGTGCCTTTTGTATTAAATTCGGATGCAATTTCTGTGTTTCATAGTCAATAAGAAGATCCAAGGGATACAGTAAACCTGAAGTGAAGCATCGGAATCTAAAACCGGACTCACAGGAGTGGTTCAAATCATAGTAAGTGAGAGTGTCAGTCCTCCTTTACTTAAGTCGGCATTGTGCTTTTTGAATGTAATTCCGATTCAGTTTCAGTGCTTCATCGTCAATAAGAAGGTCCAAGGTGCACAGTTTACCTGAAATGAAGCATCGGAATCTAAAACTGGATTCACAGGAGAGGTTCAAACCATAGAAAGTGAGAGTGTCAGTCCGCTTGTACTTAAGTCGGCATTGTGCCTTCTGTATTAAAATCGGGTTTAATTTCTGTGTTTCATCGTCAATAAGAAGGTCCAAGTGATACAGTAAACCTGAAGTGAAGCATCGGAATCGAAAACTGGACTCACAGGAGAGGTTCAAATCATAGAAAGTGAGAGTGTCAGTCCTCTTGTACTTAAGTCGGCATAGTGCCATTTACATTAAATTCGGATGAAATTTCTGTGTTTCATCGTCAATAAGAAGGTCCAAGGAATACAGTAAACCTCACATGAAGAATCCGAATCTAAAACTGGACTCACAGGAGAGATTCAAATCATTGAAAATTAGAGTGGTACTTCTCTTGTACTAAAGTCAGTATTGTGCCTTTTCTATTAAATGCGGATGCAATTTCTGTGTTTCATCGTCAATAAGAAGGTCAAAGGTATACAGTAAACCTGAAGTGAAGCATCGGAATCTAGAACTGGACTCACAGGAAAGGTTCAAATCATAGAAAGTGAGAGTGTCAGTCCTTTTTTACTTCAGTCGGCATTGTGCCCTTTGTATTAAATTCGGATGCAATATCTGTGTTTCATCGTCAATAAGAAGGTCAAAGGGATACAGTAAACCTGAAGTGAAGCATCGGAATCTAAAACTGGACTCACTGGAGAGGTTCAAATCTTCGAAAGTGAGAGTGTCAGTCCTCTTGTACTTAAGTCGGCATTGTGCCTTTTGTATTTATTTCGGATTTAATTTCTGTGTTTCATCGTCAATAAGAAGGTCCAAGGGATACAGTAAACCTGAAGTGAAGCAACGGAATCTAAAACTGGACTCACTGGAGAGGTTCGAAAGTGAGAGTGTCAGTCCTCTTGTACTTAAGTCGGCATTGTGCCTTTTGTATTAAATTCCGATGCAATTTCTGTGTTTCATCGTCAATAAGAAGGTCCAAGGAATACAGTAAACATGAAGTGAAGCATCGGAATCAAACACTTAACTCACAGGAAAGGTTCAAATCATAGAAAGTGAGAGCGTCAGTCCTCGTGTACTTAAGTCGAAATTGTGCCTTTTGTATTAAATTCGGATGCAATTTCTGTGTTTGATAGTCAATAAGAAGATCCAAGGGATACAGTAAACCTGAAGTGAAGCATCGGAATCTAAAACCGGACTCACAGGAGTGGTTCAAATCATAGTAAGTGAGAGTGTCAGTCCTCTTTTACTTAAGTTGGCATTGTGACATTTTGCATTAAATTCGGATGCAATTTCTGTGTTTGATGGTCAGTAAGAAGGTCCAAGAGATTCAGTACACCTGAAGTGAAGCATCGCAATCAAATTGTAGACTCACAGGAGAGGTTCAAAGCATAGAAAAAGAGAGTGTCAGTCCGTATTTACTTCAGTCGGCATTGTGCCTTTTGTATTAAATTCGGATGCAATGTCTGTGTTTCATCGTCAATAAGACGGTCCAAGGGATACAGTAAATCTGAAGCGAAGCATCGGAATCTAAAACTGGATTCACAGGAGAGGTTCAAATCATAGAAAGTTAGAGTGTCAGTCCTCTTGTACTTAAGTCGGCATTGTGCCTTTTGTATTAAATTCCGATGCAATTTCCGTGTTTCATCGTCAATTAGAAGGTGCAAGGTATACAGTAAACCTGAAGTGAAGCATCGGAATCTAACACTTAACTCACAGAAAAGGTTCAAATCATAGAAAGTGAGAGCGCCAGTCCTCTTGTACTTAAGTCGGCATTGTGCCTTTTGTATTAAATTCGGATGCAATTTCTGTGATTCATCGTCAATAAGAAGGTCCAAGGGGTACAGTAAACCTGACATGAAGAATCCGAATCTAAAACTGGACTCACAGGAGAGATTCAAATCATTGAAAGTTAGAGTGGTACTTCTCTTGTACTAAAGTCAGTATTGTGCCTTTTCTATTAAATTCGGATGCAATTTCTGTATTTCATCGTCAATAAGAAGGTGCAAGGTATACAGTAAACCTGAAGTGAAGCATCGGAATCTAGAACTGGACTCACAGGAAAGGTTCAAATCATAGAAAGTGAGAGTGTCAGTCCTTTTTTACTTCAGTCGGCATTGTGCTTTTTGTATCAAATTCGGATGCAATATCTGTGTTTCATCGTCAATAAGAAGGTCAAAGGGATACAGTAAACCTGATGTGAACCATCGGAATCTAAAACTGGACTCACTGGAGAGGTTCAAATCTTCGAAAGTGAGAGTGTCAGTCCTCTTGTACTTAAGTCGGCATTGTGCCTTTTGTATTTAATTCGGATTTAATTACCGTGTTTCATCGTCAATAAGAAGGTCCAAGGGATACAGTAAACCTGAAGTGAAGCATCGGAATCAAAAACTGGACTCACTGGAGAGGTTCAAAACTTCGAAATTGAGAGTGTCAGTCCTCTTGTACTTAAGTCGGCATTGTGCCTTTTGTATTAAATTCCGATGCAATTTCTGTGTTTCATCGTCAATAAGAAGGTGCAAGGTATACAGTAAACCTGAAGTGAAGCATCGGAATCTAACACTTAACTCACAGGAAAGGTTCAAATCATAGAAAGTGAGAGCGTCAGTCCTCTTGTACTTAAGTCGGCAGTGTGCCTTTTGTATTAAATTCGGATGCAATTTCTGTGTTTCATCGTCAATAAGAAGGTCCAAGGGATACAGTAAACGTGAAGTGAAGCATCGGAATCTAAAACTGGACTCACAGGAGAGGTTTAAATCATAGAAAGTGAGAGTGTCAGTCCTCTTGTACTTAAGTCGGCATTGTGCCTTTTGTATTAATTTCCGATGCAATTTCTGTGTTTCATCGTCAATAAGAAGGTGCAAGGTATGCAGTAAACCTGAAGTGAAGCATCGGAATCTAAAACTGGACTCACAGGAGAGCTTCAAATCATAGAAAGTGAGAGTGGCAGTCCTCTTCTACTTAAGTCGGCATTGTGCCTTTTGTATTAAATTCGGATGCAATTTCAGCGTTTCATCGTCAATAAGAAGGGCCAAGGGATACAGTAAACCTGAAATGAAGCATCGGAATCTAAAACTGAACTCACAGGAGAGATTCAAATCATAGAAAGTTGGAGTGTCGCTTCTCTTGTACTTAAGTCGGTATTGTGCCTTTTGTATTAAATTCGGATGCAATTTCTGTGTTTCATAGTCAATAAGAAGATCCAAGGGATACAGTAAACCTGAAGTGAAGCATCGGAATCTAAAACCGGACTCACAGGAGTGGTTCAAATCATAGTAAGTGAGAGTGTCGGTCCTCTTTTACTTAAATCGGCATTGTGCCTTTTGAATTTAATTCCGATTCAGTTTCAGTGCTTCATCGTCAATAAGAACGTCCAAGGTACACAGTATACCTGAAATGTAGCATCGGAATCTAAAACTGGATTCACAGGAGAGGTTCAAACCATAGAAAGTGAGAGTGTCAGTCCGCTTGTACTTAAGTCGGCATTGTGCCTTCTGTATTAAAATCGGGTCTAATTTCTGTGTTTCATCGTCAATAAGAAGGTCCAAGTGATACAGTAAACCTGAAGTGAAGCATCGGAATCTAGAACAGGACTCACAGGAAAGGTTCAAATCATAGAAAGTGAGAGTGTCAGTCCTTTTTTACTTCAGTCGGCATTGTGCCTTTTGTATTAAATTCGGATGCAATATCTGTGTTTCATCGTCAATAAGAAGGTGAAAGGGATACAGTAAACCTGAAGTGAAGCATCGGAATCTAAAACTGGACTCACTGGAGAGGTTCAAATCTTCGAAAGTGAGAGTGTCAGTCCTCTTGTACTTAAGTTGGCATTGTGCCTTTTGTATTAAATTCCGATGCAATTTCGGTGTTTCATCGTCAATAAGAAGGTGCAAGGTATACAGTAAACCTGAAGTGAAGCATCGGAATCTAACACTTAACTCACAGGAAAGGTTCAAAACATAGAAAGTGAGAGCGTCAGTCCTCTTGTACTTAAGTCGGCATTGTGCCTTTTGTATTAAATTCGGATGCAATTTCTGTGTTTCATCGTCAATAAGAAGGTCCAAGGGACACAGTAAACGTGAAGTGAAGCATCGGAATCTAAAACTGGACTCACAGGAGAGGTTTAAATCATAGAAAGTGAGAGTGTCAGTCCTCTTGTACTTAAGTCGGCATTGTGCCTTTTGAATTCAATTCCGATGCAATTTCTGTGTTTCATCGGCAATAAGGAGGTGCAAGGTATACAGTAAACCTGAAGTGAAGCATCGGAATCTAAAACTGGACTCACAGGAGAGGTTCAAATCGTAGAAAGTGAGAGTGTCAGTCCTCTAGTACTTAAGCCGCCATTGTGATTTTTGTAATAAATTAGGCTGAAATTTCTGTGTTTCATCGTCAATAAGAAGGTGCAAGTTATACAGTAAACCTGAAGCGAAGCATCGGAATCTAAAACTACACTCACAGGAGAGGTTCAAATCATAGAAAGTGAGAGTGTCAGTCCTCTTGTACTTAAGTCGGCATTGTGCCTTTTGTATTAAATTCCGATGCAATTTCTGTGTTTCATCATGAATAAGAAGGTGCAAGGTATACAGTAAACCTGAAGTGAAGCATCGGAATCTAACACTCAACTCACAGGAGAGGTTCAAATCATAGAAAGTGAGAGTGTCAGTCCTCTTGTACTTAAGTCGCCATTGTGATTTTTGTAATAAATTCGGATGCAATTTCTGTGTTTCATCGTCAATAAGTAGGTCAATGGGATACAGTAAACCTGAAGTGAAGCATCGTAATCTAAAAGTGGACTCACAGGAGAGGTTCAAATCATAGAAAGTTAGAGTGTCAGTCCTCTTGTACTTAAGTCGGCATTGTGCCTTTTGTATTAATTTCCGATGCAATTTCTGTGTTTCATCGTCAATAAGAAGGTGCAAGGTATGCAGTAAAGCTGAAGTGAAGCATCGGAATCTAAAACTCTACTTACAGGAGAGGTTCAAATCATAGAAAGTGAGAGTGTCAGTCCTCTTCTACTTAAGTCGACATTGTGCCTTTTGTATTCAATTCGGATGCAATTTCAGCGTTTCATCGTCAATACGAAGGGCCAAGGGATACAGTAAACCTGAAAAGAAGCATCGGAATCTAAAACTGAACTCACAGGAGAGATTCAAATCATAGAAAGTTAGAGTGTCGCTTCTCTTGTACTTAAGTCGGTATTGTGCATTTTGTATTAAATTCGGATTCAATTTCTGTGTTTTATCGTCAATAAGAAGGTCCAAGGGATACAGTAAACCAGAAGTGAACCATCGGAATCTCAAAACTGGACTCACAGGAGAGGTTCAAATCATAGAAAGTGAGAGGGTCAGTCCTCTTGTACTTAAGTCGGCATTGTGCCTTTTGTATTAAATTCGGATGCGATTTCTGTGTTTCATAGTCAATAAGAAGATCCAAGGGATACAGTAAACCTGAAGTGAAGCATCGGATTCTAAAACCGGACTCACAGGAGTGGTTCAAATCATAGAGAGTTAGAGTGTCAGTCCTCTTGTACATAAGTCGGCATTGTGCCTTTTGTATTAAATTCGGATGCAATTTCTGTGTTTCATCGTCAATATAAAGGTTCAAGGATACAGTAAACCTGAAGTGGAGCATCGGAATCTAAAACTGGACTCACAGGAGAGGTTCATATCATAGAAAGATAGAGTGTCAGTCCTCTTGTACTTAAGTCGGCATTGTAACATTTTGCATCAAATTCGGATGCAATTTCTGTGTTTGATCGTCAGTAAGAAGGTCCAAGGGATTCAGTAAACCTGAAGTGAAGCATCGCAATCAAATTGTAGACTCACAGGAGAGGTTCAAAACATAGAAAATGAGAGTGTCAGTCCGTATTTACTTCAGTCGGCATTGTGCCTTTTGTATTAAATTCGGTTGCAATGTCTGTGTTTCATCGTCAACAAGACGGTCCAAGGGATACTGTATATCTGAAGTGAAGCATCGGAATCTAAAACTGGATTCACAGGAGAGGTTCAAATCATAGAAAGTTAGAGTGTCAGTCCTCTTGTACTTAAGTCGGCATTGTGCCTTTTGTATTAAAATCGGATTTAATTTCTGTGTTTCATCGTCAATAAGAAGGTCCAAGGGATACAGTAAACCTGAAGTGAAGCATCGGAATCGAAAACTGGACTCACAGGAGAGGTTCAAATCATAGAATGTTAGAGTGTTAGTCCGCTTGTACTTAAGTCGGCATTGTGCCATTTGAACTAAATTCGGACCCAAACTCTGTGTTTCATCGTCAATAAGAAGGTCCAAGGGATACAGAAAACCTGAAGTGAAGCATCGGAATCTAAAACTGGACTCACAGGAGAGGTTCAAATCATCGAATGTGAGAGTGTCAGTCCACTTGTACTTAAGTCGGCATTGTGGCTTTTGTATTAAATTCGGATGCAATTTCTGTGTTTCATCGTCAATAAGAAGGTCCAAGGGATACAGTAAACATGAAGTGAAGCATGGGAATCTAAAACTGGACTCACAGGAGAGGTTCACATCATAGAAAGTGAGAGCGTCAGTCCTCATGTATTTAAGTCGGCATTGTGCCTTTTGTATTAAATTCGGATGCAATTTCTGTGTTTCATCGTCAATAAGAAGGTCCAAGGGATACAGTAAACCCGAAGTGAAGCATCGGAATCTAAAACCGGACTCACAGGAGTGGTTCAAATCGTAGTAAGTGAGAGTGTCAGTCCTCTTGTACTTAAGTCGGCATTGTGCCTTTTGTATTAAATTCGGATGCAATTTCTGTGTTTCATAGTCAATAAGAAGATCCATGGGATACAGTAAACCTGAAGTGAAGCATCGGAATCTAAAACCGGACTCACAGGAGTAGTTCAAATCATAGTAAGTGAGAGTGTCAGTCCTCTTTTACTTAAGTCGGCATTGTGCCTTTTGAATTTAATTCCGATTCAGTTTCAGTGCTTCATCGTCAATAAGAAGGTCCAAGGTACACAGTATACCTGAAATGGAGCATCGGAATCTAAAACTGGACTCACAGGAGAGGTTCAAATCATAGAGAGTTAGAGTGTCAGTCCTCTTGTACGTAAGTCGGCATTGTGCCTTTTGTATTAAATTCGGATGCAATTTCTGTGTTTCATCGTCAATATAAACGATCAAGGGATACAGTAAACCTGAAGTGGAGCATCGGAATCTAAAACTGGACTCACAGGAGAGGTTCATATCATAGAAAGATAGAGTGTCAGTATTCTTGTACTTAAGTCGGCATTGTGACATTTTGCATCAAATTCGGATGCAATTTCTGTGTTTGATGGTCAGTAAGAAGGTCCAAGGGATTCAGTACACCTGAAGTGAAGCATCGCAATCAAATTGTAGACTCACAGGAGAGGTTCAAAGCATAGAAAAAGAGGGTGTCAGTCCGTATTTACTTCAGTCGGCATTGTGCCTTTTGTATTAAATTCGGATGCAATGTCTGTGTTTCGTCGTCAATAAGACGGTCCAAGGGATACAGTAAATCTGAAGTGAACCATCGGAATCGAAACCTGGACTCACAGGAGAGGTTCAAATCATAGAAAGTGAGAGTGTCTGTCCTCTTCTACTTAAGTCGGCATAGTGCCATTTACATTAAATTCGGATGAAATTTCTGTGTGTTTCATCGTCAATAAGAAGGACCAAGGGATACAGTAAACCTGACATGAAGAATCCGAATCTAAAACTGGACATACACGTGAGATTCAAATCATTGAAAGTTAGAGTGGTACTTCTCTTGAACTAAAGTCAGTATTGTGCCTTTTCTATTAAATTCGGATGCAATTTCTGTGTTTCATCGTCAAGAAGAAGGTGCAAGGTATACAGTAAACCTGAAGTGAAGCATCGGAATCTAGAACTGGACTCGCAGGATAGGTTCAAATCATAGAAAGTGAGAGTGTCTGTCCTTTTTTACTTCAGTCCGCATTGTGCCTTTTGTATTAAATTCGGATGCAATATCTGTGTTTCATCGTCAATAAGAAGGTCAAAGGGATACAGTAAACCTGAAGTGAAGAATCGGAATCTAAAACTGGACTCACTGGAGAGGTTCAAATCTTCGAAAGTGAGAGTGTCAGTCCTCTTGTACTTAAGTCGGCATTGTGCCTTTTGTATTTAATTCGGATTTAATTTCTGTGTTTCATCGTCAATAAGAAGGTCCAAGGGATACAGTAAACCTGAAGTGAAGCATCGGAATCATAAACTGGACTCACTGGAGAGGTTCAAAACTTCGAAAGTGAGAGTGTCAGTCCTCTTGTACTTAAGACGGCATTGTGCCTTTTGTATTAAATTCCGATGCAATTTCTGTGTTTCATCGTCAATAAGAAGGTGCAAGGTATACAGTAAAGCTAAAGTAAAGCATAGGAATCTAACACTTAACTCACAGGAAAGGTTCAAATCATAGAAAGTGAGAGCGTCAGTCCTCTTGTACTTATGTCGGCAGTGTGCCATTTGTATTAAATTCCGATGCAATTTCTGTGTTTCATCGTCAATAAGAAGGTGCAAGATATACAGTAAACCTGAAGTGCAGCATCGGAATCTAAAACTAGACTCACAGGAGAGGTTCAAATCATAAAAAGTGAGAGTGTCAGTCCTCTTGTACTTAAGCCGCCATTGTGATTTTTGTAATAAATTAGGATGAAATTTCTGTGTTTCATCGTCAATAAGAAGGTGCAAGGTATACAGTAAACCTGAAGCGAAGCATCGGAATCTAAAACTAGACTCACTGGAGAGGTTCAAAACTTCGAAAGTGAGAGTGTCAGTCCTCTTGTACTTAAGTCGGCATTGTGCCTTTTGTATTAAATTCCGATGCAATTTCTGTGTTTCATCATCAATAAGAAGGTGCAAGGTATACAGTAAACCTGAAGTGAAGCATCGGAATCTAACACTCAATTCACAGGAGAGGTTCAAATCATAGAAAGTGAGAGTGTCAGTCCTCTTGTACTTAAGTCGCCATTGTGATGTTTGTAATAAATTCGGATGCAATTTCTGTGTTTCATCGTCAATAAGTAGGTCAAAGGGATACAGTAAACCTGAAGTGAAGCATCGTAATCTAAAAGTGGACTCGCAGGAGAGGTTCAATTCATAGAAAGTTAGAGTGTCAGTCCTCTTGTACTTAAGTCGTCATTGTGCCTTTTGTATTAATTTACTATGCAATTTCTGTGTTTCATCGTCAATAAAAAGGTGCAAGGTATGCAGTAAACCTGAAGTGAAGCATCGGACTCTAAAACTGGACTCACAGGAGAGCTTCAAATCGTAGAAAGTGAGAGTGTCAGTCCTCTTTTACTTAAGTCGGCATTGTGCATTTTGTATTAAATTCGGATGCAATTTCAGCGTTTCATCGTCAATAAGAAGGGCCAAGGGATACAGTAAACCTGAAATGAAGCATCGGAAGCTAAAACTGAACTCACAGGAGAGATTCAAATCATAGAAAGTTAGAGTGTCGCTTCTGTTGTACTTAAGTCGGTATTGTGCCTTTTGTATTAATTTCGGATTCAATTTCTGTGTTTTATCGTCAATAAGAAGGTCCAAGGGATACAGTAAACCTGAAGTGAACCATCGGAACCTAAAACTGGAATCACAGGAGAGGTTCAAATCATAGAAAGTGAGAGGGTCAGTCCTCTTGTACTTAAGTCGGCATTGTGCCTTTTGTATTAAATTCGGATGCAATTTCTGTGTTTCATAGTCAATAAGAAGATCCAAGGGATACAGTAAACCTGAAGTGAAGAATCGGAATCTAAAACTGGACTCACAGGAGAGGTTCAAATCATAGAGAGTTAGAGTGTCAGTCCTCTTGTACATAAGTCGGCAATGTGCCTTTTGTATTAAATTCGGATGCAATTTCTGTGTTTCATCGTCAATATAAAGGTTCAAGGGATACAGTAAACCTGAAGTGGAGCATCGGAATCTAAAACTGGACTCACAGGAGAGGTTCAAATCATAGAAAGATAGAGTGTCAGTCCTCTTGTACTTAAGTCGGCATTGTAACATTTTGCATCAAATTCGGATGCAATTTCTGTGTTTGATCGCCAGTAAGAAGTTCCAAGGGATACCGTAAACCTGAAGTGAAGCATCGCAATGAAATTGTAGACTCACAGGAGAGGTTCAAAGCTAAGAAAAAGAGACTGTCAGTCCGTATTTACTTCAGTCGGCATTGTGCCTTTTGTATTAAATTCGGTTGCAATGTCTGTGTTTCGTCCTCAATAAGACGGTCCAAGGGATTCAGTAAATCTGAAGTGAAGCATCAGAATCTAAAACTGGATTCACAGGAGAGGTTCAAATCATAGAAAGTTAGAGTGTCAGTCCTCTTGTACTTAAGTCGGCATTGTGCCTTTTGTATTAAATTCCGATGCAATTTCTGTGTTTCTTCGCCAATAAGAAGGTGCAAGGTATACAGTAATCTTGAAGTGAAGCATCGGACTCTAAAACTGGACTCACAGAAGAGGTTCAAATCGTAGAAAGTGAGAGTGTCAGTCCTCTTGTACGTAAGTCGGCGTTGTGCCTTTTGAATTTAATTCCGATGCAATTTCTGTGTTTCATCGTCAATAAGGAGGTGCAAGGTATACAGTAAACCTGAAGTGCAGCATCGGAATCTAAAACTAGACTCACAGGAGAGGTTCAAATCATAGAAAGTGAGAGTGTCAGTCCTCTTGTACTTAAGCCGCCATTGTGATTTTTGTAATAAATTAGGATGAAATTTCTGTGTTTCATCGTCAATAAGAAGGTGCAAGGTATACAGTAAACCTGAAGCGAAGCATCGGAATCTAAAACTAGACTCACTGGAGAGGTTCAAATCATAGAAAGTGAGAGTGTCAGTCCTCTTGTACTTAAGTCGGCATTGTGCCTTTTGTATTAAATTCCGATGCAATTTCTGTGTTTCATCATCAATAAGAAGGTGCAAGGTATACAGTAAACCTGAAGTGAAGCATCGGAATCTAACACTCAACTCACAGGAGAGGTTCAAATCATAGAAAGTGAGAGTGTCAGTCCTCTTGTACTTAAGTCGCCATTGTGATGTTTGTAATAAATTCGGATGCAATTTCTGTGTTTCATCGTCAATTAGTAGGTCAAAGGGATACAGTAAACCTGAAGTGAAGCAGCGTAATCTAAAAGTGGACTCGCAGGAGAGGTTCAATTCATAGAAAGTTGGAGTGTCAGTCCTCTTGTACTTAAGTCGTCATTGTGCCTTTTGTATTAATTTCCTATGCAATTTCTGTGTTTCATCGTCAATAAGAAGGTGCAAGTTATGCAGTAAACCTGAAGTGAAGCATCGGACTCTAAAACTGGACTCACAGGAGAGCTTCAAATCGTAGAAAGTGAGAGTGTCAGTCCTCTTTTACTTAAGTCGGCATTGTGCATTTTGTATTAAATTCGGATGCAATTTCAGCGTTTCATCGTCAATAAGAAGGGCCAAGGGATACAGTAAACCTGAAATGAAGCATCGGAAGCTAAAACTGAACTCACAGGAGAGATTCAAATCATAGAAAGTTAGAGTGTCGCTTCTCTTGTACTTAAGTCGGTATTGTGCCTTTTGTATTAAATTCGGATTCAATTTCTGCGTTTTATCGTCAATAAGAAGGTCCAAGGGATACAGTAAACCTGAAGTGAACCATCGGAACCTAAAACTGGAATCACAGGAGAGGTTCAAATCATAGAAAGTGAGAGGGTCAGTCCTCTTGTACTTAAGTCGGCATTGTGACCTTTGTATTAAATTCGGATGCAATTTCTGTGTTTCATAGTCAATAAGAAGATCCAAGGGATACAGTAAACCTGAAGTGAAGAATCGGAATCTAAAACCGGACTCACAGGAGAGGTTCAAATCATAGAGAGTTAGAGTGTCAGTCCTCTTGCACATAAGTCGGCATTGTGCCTTTTGTATTAAATTCGGATGCAATTTCTGTGTTTCATCGTCAATATAAAGGTTCAAGGGATACAGTAAACCTGAAGTGGAGCATCGGAATCTAAAACTGGACTCACAGGAGAGGTTCAAATCATAGAAAGATAGAGTGTCAGTCCTCTTGTACTTAAGTCGGCATTGTAACATTTTGCATCAAATTCGGATGCAATTTCTGTGTTTGATCGCCAGTAAGAAGTTCCAAGGGATACCGTAAACCTGAAGTGAAGCATCGCCATGAAATTGTAGACTCACAGGAGAGGTTCTAAGCTAAGAAAAAGAGACTGTCAGTCCGTATTTACTTCAGTCGGCATTGTGCCTTTTGTATTAAATTCGGTTGCAATGTCTGTGTTTCGTCGTCAATAAGACGGTCCAAGGGATACAGTAAATCTGAAGTGAAGCATCAGAATCTAAAACTGGATTCACAGGAGAGGTTCAATTCATAGAAAGTTGGAGTGTCAGTCCTCTTGTACTTAAGTCGGCATTGTGCCTTTTGTATTAAATTCCGATGCAATTTCCGTGTTTCATCGTCAATAAGAAGGTGCAAGGTATACAGTAAACCTGAAGTGAAGCATCGGAATCTAACACTTAACTCACAGAAAAGGTTCAAATCATAGAAAGTGAGAGCGTCAGTCCTCTTGTACTTAAGTCGGTATTGTGCCTTTTGTATTAAATTCGGATGCAATTTCTGTGTTTCATCGTCAATACGACGGTCCAAGGTATACAGTAAATCTGAAGTGAAGCATCGGAATCTAAAACTGGATTCACAGGAGAGGTTCAAACCATAGAAAGTGAGAGTGTCAGTCCTCTTGTACTTAAGTCGGCATTGTGCCTTTTGTATTAAAATCGGATTTAATTTCTGTGTTTCATCGTCAATAAGAAGGTCCAAGGGATACAGTAAACCAGAAGTAAAGCATCGGAATCGAAACCTGGACTCACAGGAGAGGTTCAAATCATAGAAAGTGAGAGTGTCTGTCCTCTTCTACTTAAGTCGGCATAGTGCCATTTACATTAAATTCGGATGAAATTTCTGTGTTTCATCGTCAATAAGAAGGTCCAAGGGATACAGTAAACCTGACATGAAGAATCCGAATCTAAAACTGGACTCACAGGAGAGATTCAAATCATTGAAAGTTAGAGTGGTACTTCTCTTGTACTAAAGCCAGTATTGTGCCTTTTCTATTAAATTCGGATGCAATTTCTGTGTTTCATCGTCAATAAGAAGGTGCAAGGTATACGGTAATCCTGAAGTGAAGCATCGGAATCTAACACTCAACTCACAGGAGAGGTTCAAATCATAGAAAGTGAGAGTGTCAGTCCTCTTGTACTTAAGTCGCCATTGTGATTTTTGTAATAAATTCGGATGCAATTTCTGTGTTTCATCGTCAATAAGTAGGTCAAAGGGATACAGTAAACCTGAAGTGAAGCATCGTAATCTAAAAGTTGACTCGCAGGAGAGGTTCAATTCATAGAAAGTTAGAGTGTCAGTCCTCTTGTACTTAAGTCGTCATTGTGCCTTTTGTATTAATTTCCGATGCAATTTCTGTGTTTCATCGTCAATAAGAAGGTGCAAGGTATGCAGTAAACCTGAAGTGAAGCATCGGAATCTAAAACTGGACTCACAGGAGAGCTTAAAATCATAGAAAGTGAGAGTGTCAGTCCTCTTTTACTTAAGTCGGCATTGTGCCTTTTGTATTAAATTCGGATGCAATTTCAGCGTTTCATCGTCAATAAGAAGGGCCAAGGGATACAGTAAACCTGAAATGAAGCATCGGAAGCTAAAACTGAACTCACAGGAGAGATTCAAATCATAGAAAGTTAGAGTGTCGCTTCTCTTGTACTTAAGTCGGTATTGTGCCTTTTGTATTAAATTCGGATTCAATTTCTGTGTTTTATCGTCAATAAGAAGGTCCAAGGGATACAGTAAACCTGAAGTCAACCATCGGAACCCAAAACTGGTCTCACAGGAGAGGCTCAAATCATAGAAAGTGAGAGGGTGAGTCCTCTTGTACGTAAGTCGACATTGTGCCTTTTGTATTAAATTCGGATGCAATTTCTGTGTTTCATAGTCAATAAGAAGATCCAAGGGATACAGTAAACCTGAAGTGAAGAATCGGAATCTAAAACCGGACTCACAGGAGTGGTTCAAATCATAGTAAGTGAGAGTGTCAGTCCTCTTTTACTTAAGTCGGCATTGTGCCTTTTGAATTTAATTCCGATTCAGTTTCAGTGCTTCATCGTCAATAAGAAGGTCCAAGGTACACAGTATACCTGAAATGAAGCATCGGAATCTAAAACTGGACTCACAGGAGAGGTTCAAATCATAGAGAGTTAGAGTGTCAGTCCTCTTGTACATAAGTCGGCATTGTGCCTTTTGTATTAAATTCGGATGCAATTTCTGTGTTTCATCGTCAATATAAAGGTTCAAGGAATACACTAAACCTGAAGTGGAGCATCGGAATCTAAAACTGGACTCACAGGAGAGGTTCAAATCATAGAAAGTGAGAGTGTCAGTCCTTTTGTACATAGGTCGGCATTGTACCTTTTGTATTAATTTCTGATGCAATTTTTGTGTTTCATCGTCAATACGAAGGTCCCAAGATACAGTAAACCTGAAGTGAAGCATCGGAATCACAACTGGACTCACAGGAGAGGTTCAAATCATCGAAAGTGAGAGTGTCAGTCCACCTGTACTTAAGTCGGCATTGTGCCTTTTGTATTACATTCCGATGCAATTTCTGTGTTTCATCGTCAAAAAGAAGGTGCAAGTTATACAGTAAACCTGAAGTGAAGCGTCGGAATCTAACACTCAACACACAGGAGAGGTTCAAATCATAGAAAGTGAGAGTGTCAGTCCTCTTGTGCTTAAGTCGGCATTGTGCCTTTTGTATTAAATTCGGATGCAATTTCTGTGTTTCATCGTCAATAAGAAGGTCCAAGGAATACAGTAAACGTGAAGTGAAGCATGGGAATCTAAAACTGGACTCACAGGAGCGGTTCAAATCATAGAAAGTGAGAGCGTCAGTCCTCATGTATTTAAGTCGGCATTGTGCCTTTTGTATTAAATTCGGATGCAATTTCTGTGTTTCATCGTCAATACGAAGGTCCAAACGATACAGTAAACCTGAAGTGAAGAATCGGAAACTAAAACTGGACTCACAGGAGAGGTTCAAATCATAGAAATTTAGAGTGTCAGTCTTCTTTTACTTAAGTCGGCATTGTGCTTTGTGTATTAAATTCGGATGCAATTTCTGTGTTTCATGGACAATACGAAGGTCCAAGGTATACAGTAAACCTGAAGTGAAGCATCGGAATCTAAAACTGGGCTCACAGGAGAGGTTGAAATCATAGAAAGTTAGAGTCTCAGTCCTCTTGTACTTAAGTCGGCATTGTGCCTTTTGTATTAAATTCGGATGCAATTTCTGAGTTTCATAGTCAATAACAAGATCCAAGGGATACAGTAAACCTGAAGTGAAGCATCGGAATCTAAAACCGAACTCACAGGAGTGGTTCAAATCATAGTAAGTGAGAGTGTCAGTCCTCTTTTACTAAAGTCGGCATTGTGCCTTTTGAATTTAATTCCGATTCAGTTCCATTGCTTCATCGTCAATAAGAAGGTCCAAGGTACACAGTATACCTGAAATGGAGCATCGGAATCTAAAACTGGACTCACAGGAGAGGTTCAAATCATAGAAAGATAGAGTGTCAGTCCTCTTGTACATAAGTCGGCATTGTGCCTTTTGTATTAAATTCGGATGCAATATCTGTGTTTCTTCGTCAATATAAAGGTTCAAGGGATACAGTAAACCTGAAGTGGAGCATCGGAATCTAAAACTGGACTCACAGGAGAGGTTCAAATCATAGAAAGATAGAGTGTCAGTCCTCTTGTACTTAAGTCGGCATTGTGACATTTTGCATCAAATTCGGATGCAATTTCTATGTTTGATCGTCAGTAAGAAGGTCCAAGGGATACAGTAAGCCTGAAGTGAAGTATCGCAATCAAATTGTAGACTCACAGGAGAGGTTCAAAGCATTGAAAAAGAGAGTGTCAGTCCGTATTTACTTCAGTCGGCATTGTGCCTTTTGTATTAAATTCGGATGCAATGTCTGTGTTTCATCGTCAATAAGACGGTCCAAGGGATACAGTAAATCTGAAGTGAAGCATCGGAATCTAAAACTGGATTCACAGGAGAGGTTCAAATCATAGAAAGTTAGAGTGTCAGTCCTCTTGTACTTAAGTCGGCATTGTGACTTTTGTATTAAAATCGGATTTAATTTCTCTGTTTCATCGTCAATAAGAAGGTCCAAGGGATACAGTAAACCTGAAGTGAAGCGTCGGAATCTAACACTCAACACACAGGAGAGGTTCAAATCATAGATGGTGAGAGTGTCAGTCCTCTTGTGCTTAAGTCGGCATTGTGCCTTTTGTATTAAATTCGGATTTAATTTCTGTGTTTCATCGTCAATAAGAAGGTCCAAGGGATACAGTAAACCTGAAGTGAAGCATCGGAATCGAAAACTGGACTCACAGGAGAGGTTCAAATGATAGAAAGTTAGAGTGTTAGTCCTCTTGTACTTAAGTCGGCATTGTGCCATTTGAATTACAATCGGACCCAAACTCTGTGTTTCATCGTCAATAAGAAGGTCCAAGGGATACAGAAAACCTGAAGTGAAGCATCGGAATCTAAATCAGGACTCACAGGGGAGGTTCAAATCATCGCAATTGAGAGTGTCAGTCCTCTTGTACTTAAGTCGGCTTTGTGCCTTTTGTTTAAATTCGGAGGCAATTTCTGTGTTTCATCGTCAATAAGAAGGTCCAAGGAATACAGTAAACCTGAAGTGAAGCATCGGAATCTAAAACTGGACTCACAGGAGAGGTTCAAATCATAGAAAGTGAGAGTGTCAGTCCTTTTGTACTTAGGTCGGCATTGTACCTTTTGTATTAATTTCTGATGCAATTTTTGTGTTTCATCGTCAAAACGAAGGTCCAAAGATACAGTAAACCTGAAGTGAAGCATCGGAGTCAAAACTGGA
Organism: Schistocerca piceifrons; assembly: GCF_021461385.2. NCBI lineage: Eukaryota > Metazoa > Arthropoda > Insecta > Orthoptera > Acrididae > Schistocerca > Schistocerca piceifrons. The sequence goes on from NW_025727538.1 coordinate 48,361, forward strand.
CTCACAGGAGAGGTTCAAATCATAGAAAGTGAGAGTGACAGTCCTTTTTACTTCAGTTGGCATTTTGCCTTTTGTATTAAATTCGGATGCAATTTCTGTGTTTCAACGTCAATAACAAGGTCCAAGTTATACAGTAAATCTGAAGTGAAGCATCTGAATCTAAAACTGGACTAACAGGAGAGGTTCAAACCACAGAAAGTTAGAGTGTCAGTCCTCTTGTACTTAAGTCGGCATTGTGCCTTTTGTATTAAATTCGGATTTAATTTCTGTGTTTCATCGTCAATAAGAAGGTCCAAGGAATACAGTAAACCTGAAGTGAAGCATCGGAATCGAAAACTGGACTCACAAGAGAGGTTCAAATGATAGAAATTTAGAGTGTTAGTCCTCTTGTACTTAAGTCGGCATTGTGCCATTTGAATTAAAATCGGACCCAAACTCTGTGTTTCATCGTCAATAAGAAGGTCCAAGGGATACAGAAAACCTGAAGTGAAGCATCGGAATCTAAAACAGGACTCACAGGGGAGGTTCAAATCATCGAAAGTGAGAGAGTCAGTCCTCTTGTACTTAAGTCGGCATTGTACCTTTTGTATTAAATTCCGATGCAATATCAGTGTTTCATCGTCAAAAAGAAGGTGCAAGGTATACATTAAACCTGAAGTGAAGCGTTGGAACCTAACACTCTACTCACAGGAGAGGTTCAAATCATAGAGAGTGAGAGTGTCAGTCCTCTTGTACTTAAGTCGGCATTGTGCCTTTTGTATTAAATTCGGATGCAATTTCTGTGTTTCATCGTCAATAAGAAGGTCCAAGGGATACAGTAAACGTGAAGTGAAGCATGGGAATCTAAAACTGGACTCACAGGAGAGGTTCAAATCATAGAAAGTGAGAGCGTCAGTCCTCTTGTATTTAAGTCGGCATTGTGCCTTTTGTATTACATTCGGATGCAATTTCTGTGTTTCATCGTCAATATGAAGGTCCTAGGGATACAGTAAACCTGAAGTGAAGCATCGGAATCTAAAACCGGACTCACAGGAGTGGTTCAAATCATAGTAAGTGAGAGTGTCAGTCCTCTTTACTTAAGTCGGCATTGTGCCTTTTGAATTTACTTCCGATGCAATTTCTGTGTTTCATCGTCAATAAGAAGGTCCAAGGGATACAGTAAACCTGAAGTAAAGCATCGGAATCCAAAACTGGACTCACAGGAGAGGTTCAAATCATAGAAAGTGAGAGTGTCAGTCCTCTTGTACTTAAGTCGGCATTGTACCTTTTGTATTAAATTCGGATGCAATTCCTGTTTTTCATCGTCAATACGAAGGTCCAAAGGATACAGTAAACCTGAAGTGAAGCATCGGAATCTAAAACTGGACTCACAGGAGAGGTTGAAATCATAGAAAAATAGAGTGTCAGTCCTCTTGTACTTAAGTTGACAGTGTGCCTTTTGTATTAAATTCGGATGCAAACTCTGGGTTTCGTCGTCAATATGAAGGTCCAAGGGGGACAGTAAACCTGATGTGAAGCATCGGAATCTTAAACTGGACTCACAGCAGAGGTTCAAATCTTCGAAAGTGAGAGTGTCAGTCCTCTTGTTCTGAAGTCGGCATTGTGCCTTTTCAATTAAATTCCAATGCAATTTCTGTGTTTCATCGTCAATAAGAAGGTGCAAGGTATACAGTAAACCTGAAGTGAAGCATCGGAATCTAAAACTGGACTCACAGGACAGGTTCAAATCCTAGAAAGTGAGAGTGTCAGTCCTTATTTGCTTCAGTCGGCATTGTGCTTTTTGTGTTAAGTTCGGATGCAATTTCTGTGTTTTATCGTCAATAAGAAAGTTCAAGGGATACAGTAAATCTGAAGTGAAGCATCGGAATCTAAAAGTGGACTCACAGGAGAGGTTCAAATCATAGAAAGTTAGAGTGTCAGTCCACTTGTACTTAAGTCGGCATTGTGCCTTTTGTATTAAATTCGGATGCGATTTCTGTGTTTCATCGTCAATAAGAAGGTCCAAGGGATACAGTAAACCTGAAGTGAAGCATCGGAATCTAAAACCGGACTCACAGGAGTGGTTCAAATCATAGTAAGTGAGAGTGTCAGTCCTCTTTTACTTAAGTCGGCATTGTGCCTTTTCAATTTACTTCCGATGCAATTTCTGTGTTTCATCGTCAATAAGAAGGTCCAAGGGATACAGTAAACCTGAAGTAAAGCATCGGAATCAAAACTGGACTCACAGGAGAGGTTCAAATCATAGAAAGTGAGAGTGTCTGTCCTCTTGTACTTAAGTCGGCATTGTACATTTTGTATTAAATTCGGATGCAATTTCTGTTTTTCATCGTAAATACGAAGGTCCAAAGGATACAGTAAACCTGAAGTAAGGCATCGGAATCTAAAACTGGATTCACAGGAAAGGTTCAAATCATAGAAATTTAGAGTGTCCGTCTTCTTTTACTTAAGTCGGCATTGTGCCTTGTCTATTAAATTCGGATGCAATTTCTGTGTATCATGGTCAATAAGAAGGTCCAAGGTATACAATAAACCTGAAGTGAAGCATCGGAATCTAAAACTGGACTCACAGGAGAGGTTGAAATCATAGAAAGTTAGAGTGTCAGCCCTCTTGTACTTAAGTCGGCAGTGTGCCTTTTGTATTAAATTCGGATGCAAACGCTGTGTTTCGTCGTCAATATGGAGGTCCAAGGGATATAGTAAACCTGAAGTGAAGCATCGGAATCTTAAACTGGACTCACAGGAGAGGTTCACATCATCGAAAGTGAGAGTGTCAGTCCTCTTGTACTGAAGTCGGCATTGTGCCTTTAGTATTAAATTCCAATGCAATTTCTGTGTTTCATCGTCAATAAGAAGGTGCAAGGTATACAGTAAACCTGAAGTGAAGCATCGGAATCTAAAACTGGACTCACAGGACAGGTTCAAATCATAGAAAGTGAGAGTGTCAGTCCTTATTTGCTTCAGTCGGCATTGTGCCTTTTGTATTAAATTCGGATGCAATTTCTGTGTTTTATCGTAAATAAGAAAGTTCAAGGGATACAGTAAATCTGAAGTGAAGCATCGGAATCTAAAATTGGACTCACAGGAGAGGTTCAAATCATAGAAAGTTAGAGTGTCAGTCCCCTTGTACTTAAGTCGGCATTGTGCCTTTTGTATTAAATTCGGATTTAATTTCTGTGTTTCATCGTCAATAAGAAGGTCCAAGGGATACAGTAAACGTGAAGTGAAGCATGGGAATCTAAAACTGGACTCACTGGAGTGGTTCGAATCATAGAAAGTGAGAGCGTCGTTCCTCTGGTACTTAAGTCGACATTGTGCCTTTTGAATTAAATTCGGATGCAATTTCTGTGTTTCATCGTCAATAAGAAGGTCCAAGGGATACAGTAAACCTGAAGTGAAGCATCGGAATCTAAAACCGGACTCACAGGAGTGGTTCAAATCATAGTGAGTGAGAGTGTCAGTCCTCTTTTACTTAAGTTGGCATTGTGCCTTTTGAATTTACTTCCGATGCGATTTCTGTGTTTCATCGTCAATAAGAAGGTCCAAGGGATACAGTAAACCTGAAGTAAAGCATCGGAATCCAAAACTGGACCCACAGAAGAGGTTCAAATCATACAAAGTGAGAGTGTCAGTCCTCTTGTACTTAAGTCTGCATTGTACATTTTGTATTAAATTCGGATGCAATTTCTGTTTTTCATCGTCAATACGAAGGTCCAAAGGATACAGTAAACCTGAAGTGAAGCATCGGAAAATAAAACTGGACTCACAGGAGAGGTTCAAATCATAGAAATTTAGAGTGTCCGTCTTCTTTTACTTAAGTCGGCATTGTGCCTTGTCTATTAAATTCGGATGCAATTTCTGTGTATCATGGTCAATAAGAAGGTCCAAGGTATACAATAAACCTGAAGTGAAGCATCGGAATCTAAAACTGGACTCACAGGAGAGGTTGAAATCATAGAAAGTTAGAGTGTCAGTCCTCTTGTACTTAAGTCGGCAGTGTGCCTTTTGTATTAAATTCGGATGCAAACGCTGTGTTTCGTCGTCAATATGGAGGTCCAAGGGATATAGTAAACCTGAAGTGAAGCATCGGAATCTTAAACTGGACTCACAGGAGAGGTTCAAATCATCGAAAGTGAGAGTGTCAGTCCTCTTGTACTGAAGTCGGCATTGTGCCTTTAGTATTAATTTCCAATGCAATTTCTGTGTTTCATCGTCAATAAGAAGGTGCAAGGTATACAGTAAACCTGAAGTGAAGCATCGGAATCTAAAACTGGACTCACAGGACAGGTTCAAATCATAGAAAGTGAGAGTGTCAGTCCTTATTTGCTTCAGTCGGCATTGTGCCTTTTGTATTAAATTCGGATGCAATTTCTGTGTTTTATCGTAAATAAGAAAGTTCAAGGGATACAGTAAATCTGAAGTGAAGCATCGGAATCTAAAATTGGACTCACATTAGAGGTTCAAATCATAGAAAGTTAGAGTGTCAGTCCCCTTGTACTTAAGTCGGCATTGTGCCTTTTGTATTAAATTCGGATTTAATTTCTGTGTTTCATCGTCAATAAGAAGGTCCAAGGGATACAGTAAACGTGAAGTGAAGCATGGGAATCTAAAACTGGACTCACTGGAGTGGTTCAAATCATAGAAAGTGAGAGCGTCGTTCCTCTGGTACTTAAGTCGACATTGTGCCTTTTGAATTAAATTCGGATGCAATTTCTGTGTTTCATCGTCAATAAGAAGGTCCAAGGGATACAGTAAACCTGAAGTGAAGCATCGGAATCTAAAACCGGACTCACAGGAGTGGTTCAAATCATAGTGAGTGAGAGTGTCAGTCCTCTTTTACTTATGTTGGCATTGTGCCTTTTGAATTTACTTCCGATGCGATTTCTGTGTTTCATCGTCAATAAGAAGGTCCAAGGGATACAGTAAACCTGAAGTAAAGCATCGGAATCCAAAACTGGACCCACAGAAGAGGTTCAAATCATACAAAGTGAGAGTGTCAGTCCTCTTGTACTTAAGTCTGCATTGTACATTTTGTATTAAATTCGGATGCAATTTCTGTTTTTCATCGTCAATACGAAGGTCCAAAGGATACAGTAAACCTGAAGTGAAGCATCGGAATATAAAACTGGACTCACAGGAGAGGTTCAAATCATAGAAATTTAGAGTGTCAGTCTTCTTTTACTTAAGTCGGCATTGTGCCTTCTGTATCAAATTCGGATGCATTTTCTGTGTATCATGGTCAATAAGAAGGTCCAAAGTATACAGTAAACCTGAAGTGAAGCATCGGAATCTAAAACTGGACTCACAGGAGAGGTTGAAATCATAGAAAGTTAGAGTGTCAATCCTCTTGTACTTAAGTCGGCAGTGTGCCTTTTGTATTAAATTCGGATGCAAACTCTGTGTTTCGTCGTCAATATGAAGGTCCAAGGGATACAGAATACCTGAAGTGAAGCATCGGAATCTAAAACTGGAGTCACAGAAGAGGTTCAAATCATCGAAAGTGAGAGAGTCAATCCTCTTGTACTGAAGTCGGCATTGTGCCTTTTGTATTAAATTAGGATGCAAATTCTGTGTTTCATCGTCAATATGAAGGTCCAAGGGATACAGTAAACATGAAGTGAAGCATCGGAATCTAAAACTGGACTCGCAGGAGAGGTTCAAATCATAGAAAGTTAGAGTGTCAGTCCTCTTGTACTTAAGTCGGCAGTGTGCCTTTTGTATTAAATTCGGATTTAAATTCTGTGTTTCATCGCCAATAAGAAGGTCCAAGGGATACAGTAAACGTGAAGTGAAGCATGGGAATCTAAAACTGGACTCACAGGAGAGGTTCAAATCATAGAAAGTGAGAGCGTCAGTCCTCTTGTACTTACGTCGGCATTGTGCCTTTTGTATTAAATTCGGATGCAATTTCTGTGTTTCATAGTCAATAAGAAGGTCCAAGGGATACAGTAAACGTGAAGTGAAGCATGGGAATCTAAAACTGGACTCACAGGAGAGGTTCAAATCATAGAAAGTGAGAGCGTCAATCCTCTTGTACTTATGTCAGTATTGTGCCTTTTCTATTAAATTCGGATGCAATTTCTGTGTTTCCTCGTCAATAAGAAGGTCCAAGGGATACAGTAAACCTGAAGTGAAGCATCGGAATCTAAAACCGGACTCACAGGAGTGGTTCAAATCATAGTAAGTGAGAGTGTCAGTCCACTTTTACTTAAATTGGCATTGTGCCTTTTGAATTTACTTCCGGTGCAATTTCAGTGCTTCATCGTCAATAAGAAGGTCCAAGGTATACAGTAAACCTGAAGAGAAGCATCGGAATCTTAAACTGGACTTACAGGAGAGGTTCAACTCATAGAAAGTTAGAATGTCAGTCCTCTTGTACTTAAGTCGGCATTGTGATTTGTGTATTAAATTCAGATGCAATTTCTGTGTTTCATCGTCAATAAGATGTTGCAAGGAATACAGTAAACCTGAAGTGTAGCATCAGAATCTATAACTCAACTCATAGGAGAGGTTGAAAATCACAGAAAGTGAGGGTGTCAGTCCTTTTTTACTTCTGTCGGCATTGTGCCTTTTGTGTTAAATTCGGATGCAATTTCTGTGCTTCATCGTCAATAAGAAGGTCCAAGGGATACAGTAAATCTGAAGTGAAGCATCCGAATCTAGAACTGGACTCACAGGAGAGGTTCAAATCATAGAAAATTAGAGTGTCGCTTCTCTTGTACTTAAGTCGGTATTGTGCCTTTTGTATTAAATTCGGATTCAATTTCTGTGTTTTATCGTCAATAAGAAGGTCCAAGGGATACAGTAAACCTGAAGTGAAGCATCGGAATCTAAAACTGGACTCACAGGAGTGGTTCAAATCATAGTAAGTGAGAGTGTCAGTCCTCTTTTACTTAAGTCGGCATTGTGCCTTTTGAATTTAATTCCGATTCAGTTTCAGTGCTTCATCGTCAATAAGAAGGTCCAAGGTACACAGTATACCTGAAATGAAGCATCGGAATCTAAAACTGGACTCACAGGAGAGGTTCAAATCATAGAGAGTTAGAGTGTCAGTCCTCTTGTACATAAGTCGGCATTGTGCCTTTTGTATTAAATTCGGATGCAATTTCTGTGTTTCATCGTCAATATAAAGGTTCAAGGGATACAGTAAACCTGAAGTGGAGCATCGGAATCTAAAACTGGACTCACAGGAGAGGGTCAAATCATAGAAAGGTAGAGTGTCAGTCCTCTTGTACTTAAGTCGGCATTGTAACATTTTGCATCAAATTCGGATGCAATTTCTGTGTTTGATCGCCAGTAAGAAGGTCCAAGGGATACAGTAAACCTGAAGTGAAGCATCGCAATGAAATTGTAGACTCACAGGAGAGGTTCAAAGCTAAGAAAAAGAGACTGTCAGTCCATTTTTACTTCAGTCGGCATTGTGCCTTTTGTATTAAATTCGGTTGCAATGTCTGTGTTTCGTCGTCAATAAGACGGTCCAAGGGATACAGTAAATCTGAAGTGAAGCATCGGAATCTAAAACTGGATTCACAGGTGAGGTTCAAATCATAGAAAGTTAGAGTATCAGTCCTCTTGTACTTAAGTCGGCATTGTGCCTTTTGTATTAAAATCGGATTTAATTTCTGTGTTTCATCGTCAATAAGAAGGTCCAAGGGATACAGTAAACCTGAAGTGAAGAATCGGAATCGAAAACTGGACTCACAGGAGAGGTTCAAATCATAGAATGTTAGAGTGTTAGTCCTCTTGTACTTAAGTCGGCATTGTACCTTTTGTATTAAATTCGCATGCAATTTCTGTTTTTCATCGTCAATACGAAGGTCCAAATGATACAGTAAACCTGAAGTGAAGCATCGGAATCTAAAACTGGACTCACAGGAGAGGTTCAATTCATAGAAATTTAGAGTGTCAGTCTTCTTTTACTTATGTCGGCATTGTGCCTTGTGTATTAAATTCGGATGCAATTTCTGTGTTTCATGGACAATACGAAGGTCCAAGGTATACAGTAAACCTGAAGTGAAGCATCGGAATCTAAAACTGGACTCACAGGAGAGGTAGAAATCATAGAAAGTGAGAGTGTCAGTCCTCTTTTACTTAAGTCGGCATTGTGCCTTTTGAATTTAATTCCGATTCAGTTTCAGTGCTTCATCGTCAATAAGAAGGTCCAAGGTACACAGTATACCTGAAATGGAGCATCGGAATCTAAAACAGGACTCACAGGAGAGGTTCAAATCATAGAGAGTTAGAGTGTCAGTCCTCTTGTACATAAGTCGGCATTGTGCCTTTTGTATTAAATTCGGATGCAATATCTGTGTTTCATCGTCAATATAAAGGTTCAAGGGATACAGTAAACCTGAAGTGGAGCATCGGAATCTAAAACTGGACTCACAGGAGAGGTTCAAATCATAGAAAGATAGAGTGTCAGTCCTCTTGTACTTAAGTCGGCATTGTGACATTTTGCATCAAATTCGGATGCAATTTCTGTGTTTGATCGTCAGTAAGAAGGTCCAAGGGATACAGTAAGCCTGAAGTGAAGTATCGCAATCAAATTGTAGACTCACAGGAGAGGTTCAAAAAATAGAAAAAGAGAGTGTCAGTTCGTATTTACTTCAGTCGGCATTGTGCCATAAGTATTAAATTCGGATGCAATGTCTGTGTTTCATCGTCAATAAGACGGTCCAAGGGATACAGTAAATCTGAAGTGAAGCATCGGAATCTAAAACTGGATTCACAGGAGAGGTTCAAATCATAGAAAGTTAGAGTGTCAGACCTCTTGTACTTAAGTCGGCAGTGTGCCTATTGTATTAAATTAGGATTCAAACTCTGTGTTTCCTCGTCAATATGAAGGTCCAAGGGATACAGTAAACCTGAAGTGAAGCATCGGAATCTAAAACTGGACTCACAGGAGAGGTTCAAATCATCGAAAGTGAAAGTGTCAGTCCTCTTGTAGTGAAGTCGGTATTGTGCCTTTTGTATTATATTCCATTGCAATTTCTGTGTTTCATCGTCAATAAGAAGGTGCAAGGTATACAGTAAACCTGAAGTGAAGCATCGGAATCTGAAACTGGACTCACAGGAGAGGTTCAAATCATAGAATGTGAGAGTGTCAGTCCTTTTGTACTTAAGTCGGCATTGTACCTTTTGTATTAATTTCTGATGCAATTTTTGTGTTTCATCGTCAATACGAAGGTCCAAAGATACAGTAAACCTGAAGTGAAGCATTGGAATCAAAACTGGACTCACAGGAGAGGTTCAAATCATAGAAAGTGAGAGTGACAGTCCTTTTTACTTCAGTTGGCATTTTGCCTTTTGTATTAAATTCGGATGCAATTTCTGTGTTTCAACGTCAATAACAAGGTCCAAGTTATACACTAAATCTGAAGTGAAGCATCTGAATCTAAAACTGGACTCACAGGAGAGGTTCAAACCAGAGAAAGTTAGAGTGTCAGTCCTCTTGTACTTAAGTCGGCATTGTACCTTTTGTATTAAATTCGGATGCAATATCTGTGTTTCATCGTCAATATAAAGGTTCAAGGGATACAGTAAACCTGAAGTGGAGCATCGGAATCTAAAACTGGACTCACAGGAGAGGTTCAAACCAGAGACAGTTAGAGTGTCAGTCCTCTTGTACTTAAGTCGGCATTGTACCTTTTGTATTAAATTCGGATGCAATATCTGTGTTTCATCGTCAATATAAAGGTTCAAGGGATACAGTAAACCTATAGTGGAGCATCGGAATCTAAAACTGGACTCACAGGAGAGGTTCAAATCATAGAAAGATAGAGTGTCAGTCCTCTTGTACTTAAGTCGGCATTCTGACATTTTGCATCAAATTCGAATGCAATTTCTGTGTTTGATCGTCAATAAGAGGGTCCAAGGGATACAGTAAACCTGAAGTGAAGCATCGCAATCTAAATCTAGACTCACAGGAGAGGTTCAAAACATAGAAAGTGCGAGTGTCAGTCCGTATTTACTTCAGTCAGCATTGTGCCTTTTGTATTACATTCGGATGCAATTTCTGTGTTTCATCGTCAATAAGAAGGTTCAAGGGATACAGTAAATCTGAAGTGAAGAATCGGAATCTAAAACTGGACTCACAGGATAGGTTCAAATTATAGAAAGTTAGAGTCTCAGTCCTCTTGTACTTAAGTCGGCATTGTGCCTTTTGGATTAAATTCGTATTTAATTTCTGTGTTTCATCGTCATTAAGAAGGTCCAAGGGATACAGTAAACCTCAAGTGATGCATCGGAATCGAAAACTGGACTCATAGGAGAGGTTCAAATCATAGAAATTTAGAGTGTTAGTCCTCTTGTACTTAAGTCAGCATTGTGCCATTTGAATTAAATTCGGATCCAAACTCTGTGTTTCATCGTCAATAAGAAGGTCGAAGGGATACAGTAAACCTGAAGTGAAGCATCGGAATCTAAAACTGAACTCACAGGAGAGGTTCAAATCATGGAAAGTGAGAGTGTCAGTCCTCTTGTACTTAAGTCGTCATTGTGCCTTTTGTATTAAATTCCGATGCAATTTCTGTGTTTCATCGACAATAAGAAGGTGCAAGGTATACAGTAACCCTGAAGTGAAGCATCGGAATCTAACATTCAACTCACAGGAGAGGTTCAAATCATAGCAAGTGAGAGTGTCGGTCCTTTTGTGCTGATGTCGGCATTGTGCCTTTTGTATTAAATTCGGTTGCAATTTCTGTGTTTCATCGTCAATAAGAAGGTCCAAGGGATACAGTAAACGTGAAGTGAAGGATGGGAATCTAAAAGTGGACTCACAGGAGAGGTTCAAATCATAGAGAGTGAGAGCGTCAATCCTCTTGTACTTCAGTCAGTATTGTGCCTTTTGTATTAAATTCGGATGCAATTTCTGTGTTTCCTCGTCAATAAGAAGGTCCAAGGGATACATTAAACCTGAAGTGAAGCATCGGAATCTAAAACCGGACTCACAGGTGTGGTTCAAATCATAGTAAGTGAGAGTGTCAGTCCACTTTTACTTAAATCGGCATTGTGCCTTTTGAATTTACTTCCGGTGCAATTTCAGTGCTTCATCGTCAATAAGAAGGTCCAAGGTATACAGTAAACCTGAAGAGAAGCATCGGAATCTTAAACTGGACTCACAGGACAGGTTCAACTCATAGAAAGTTAGAATGTAAGTCCTCTTGTACTTAAGTCGGCATTGTGATTTTTGTATTAAATTCAGATGCAATTTCTGTGTTTCATCGTCAATAAGAAGGTGCACGGAATACAGTAAACCTGAAGTGTAGCATCACAATCTATAACTGGACTCATAGGAGAGGTTCAAATCACAGAAAGTGAGGGTGTCAGTCCTTTTTTACTTCTGTCGGCATTGTGCCTTTTGTGTTAAATTCGGTTGCAATATCTGTGTTTCGTCGTCAATAAGACGGTCCAAGGTATACAGTAAATCTGAAGTGAAGCATCGGAATCTAAAACTGGATTCACAGGAGAGGTTCAAATCATAGAAAGTTAGAGTATCAGTCCTCTTGTACTTAAGTCGGCATTGTGACATTGTGCATCAAATTCGATTGCAATTTCTGTGTTTGATCGTCAATAAGAGGGTCCAAGGGATACAGTAAACCTGAAGTGAAGCATCGCAATCTAAATCTAGACTCACAGGAGAGGTTCAAAACATAGAAAGTGAGAGTGTCAGTCCGTATTTACTTCAGTCGGCATTGTGCCTTTTGTATTACATTCGGATGCAATTTCTGTGTTTCATCGTCAATATGAAGGTCCTAGGGATACAGTAAACCTGAAGTGAAGCATCGGAATCTAAAACCGGACTCACAGGAGTGGTTCAAATCATAGTAAGTGAGAGTGTCAGTCCTCTTTACTTAAGTCGGCATTGTGCCTTTTGAATTTACTTCCGATGCAATTTCTGTGTTTCATCGTCAATAAGAAGGTCCAAGGGATACAGTAAACCTGAAGTAAAGCATCGGAATCCAAAACTGGACTCACAGGAGAGGTTCAAATCCTAGAAAGTGAGAGTGTCAGTCCTTATTTGCTTCAGTCGGCATTGTGCTTTTTGTGTTAAGTTCGGATGCAATTTCTGTGTTTTATCGTCAATAAGAAAGTTCAAGGGATACAGTAAATCTGAAGTGAAGCATCGGAATCTAAAAGTGGACTCACAGGAGAGGTTCAAATCATAGAAAGTTAGAGTGTCAGTCCACTTGTACTTAAGTCGGCATTGTGCCTTTTGTATTATATTCGGATTTAATTTCTGTGTTTCATCGTCAATAAGAAGGTCCAAGGGATACAGTAAACGTGAAGTGAAGCATGGGAATCTAAAACTAGACTCACAGGAGAGGTTCAAATCATAGAAAGTGAGAGCGTCAGTCCTCTTGTACTTAAGTCGACATTGTGCCTTTTGTATTAAATTCGGATGCGATTTCTGTGTTTCATCGTCAATAAGAAGGTCCAAGGGATACAGTAAACCTGAAGTGAAGCATCGGAATCTAAAACCGGACTCACAGGAGTGGTTCAAATCATAGTAAGTGAGAGTGTCAGTCCTCTTTTACTTAAGTCGGCATTGTGCCTTTTCAATTTACTTCCGATGCAATTTCTGTGTTTCATCGTCAATAAGAAGGTCCAAGGGATACAGTAAACCTGAAGTAAAGCATCGGAATCAAAACTGGACTCACAGGAGAGGTTCAAATCATAGAAAGTGAGAGTGTCTGTCCTCTTGTACTTAAGTCGGCATTGTACATTTTGTATTAAATTCGGATGCAATTTCTGTTTTTCATCGTAAATACGAAGGTCCAAAGGATACAGTAAACCTGAAGTGAAGCATCGGAATCTAAAACTGGATTCACAGGAAAGGTTCAAATCATAGAAATTTAGAGTGTCCGTCTTCTTTTACTTAAGTCGGCATTGTGCCTTGTCTATTAAATTTGGATGCAATTTCTGTGTATCATGGTCAATAAGAAGGTCCAAGGTATACAATAAACCTGAAGTGAAGCATCGGAATCTAAAACTGGACTCACAGGAGAGGTTGAAATCATAGAAAGTTAGAGTGTCAGTCCTCTTGTACTTAAGTCGGCAGTGTGCCTTTTGTATTAAATTCGGATGCAAACGCTGTGTTTCGTCGTCAATATGGAGGTCCAAGGGATATAGTAAACCTGAAGTGAAGCATCGGAATCTTAAACTGGACTCACAGGAGAGGTTCAAATCATCGAAAGTGAGAGTGTCAGTCCTCTTGTACTGAAGTCGGCATTGTGCCTTTAGTATTAAATTCCAATGCAATTTCTGTGTTTCATCGTCAATAAGAAGGTGCAAGGTATACAGTAAACCTGAAGTGAAGCATCGGAATCTAAAACTGGACTCACAGGACAGGTTCAAATCATAGAAAGTGAGAGTGTCAGTCCCTATTTGCTTCAGTCGGCATTGTGCCTTTTGTATTAAATTCGGATGCAATTTCTGTGTTTTATCGTAAATAAGAAAGTTCAAGGGATACAGTAAATCTGAAGTGAAGCATCGGAATCTAAAATTGGACTCACAGGAGAGGTTCAAATCATAGAAAGTTAGAGTGTCAGTCCCCTTGTACTTAAGTCGGCATTGTGCCTTTTGTATTAAATTCGGATTTAATTTCTGTGTTTCATCGTCAATAAGAAGGTCCAAGGGATACAGTAAACGTGAAGTGAAGCATGGGAATCTAAAACTGGACTCACTGGAGTGGTTCAAATCATAGAAAGTGAGAGCGTCGTTCCTCTGGTACTTAAGTCGACATTGTGCCTTTTGAATTAAATTCGGATGCAATTTCTGTGTTTCATCGTCAATAAGAAGGTCCAAGGGATACAGTAAACCTGAAGTGAAGCATCGGAATCTAAAACCGGACTCACAGGAGTGGTTCAAATCATAGTGAGTGAGAGTGTCAGTCCTCTTTTACTTAAGTTGGCATTGTGCCTTTTGAATTTACTTCCGATGCGATTTCTGTGTTTCATCGTCAATAAGAAGGTCCAAGGGATACAGTAAACCTGAAGTAAAGCATCGGAATCCAAAACTGGACCCACAGAAGAGGTTCAAATCATACAAAGTGAGAGTGTCAGTCCTCTTGTACTTAAGTCTGCATTGTACATTTTGTATTAAATTCGGATGCAATTTCTGTTTTTCATCGTCAATACGAAGGTCCAAAGGATACAGTAAACCTGAAGTGAAGCATCGGAAAATAAAACTGGACTCACAGGAGAGGTTCAAATCATAGAAATTTAGAGTGTCAGTCTTCTTTTACTTAAGTCGGCATTGTGCCTTCTGTATCAAATTCGGATGCATTTTCTGTGTATCATGGTCAATAAGAAGGTCCAAAGTATACAGTAAACCTGAAGTGAAGCATCGGAATCTAAAACTGGACTCACAGGAGAGGTTGAAATCATAGAAAGTTAGAGTGTCAATCCTCTTGTACTTAAGTCGGCAGTGTGCCTTTTGTATTAAATTCGGATGCAAACTCTGTGTTTCGTCGTCAATATGAAGGTCCAAGGGATACAGAATACCTGAAGTGAAGCATCGGAATCTAAAACTGGAGTCACAGAAGAGGTTCAAATCATCGAAAGTGAGAGAGTCAATCCTCTTGTACTGAAGTCGGCATTGTGCCTTTTGTATTAAATTCGGATGCAAATTCTGTGTTTCATCGCCAATAAGAAGGTCCAAGGGATACAGTAAACGTGAAGTGAAGCATCGGAATCTAAAACTGGACTCGCAGGAGAGGTTCAAATCATAGAAAGTTAGAGTGTCAGTCGTCTTCTACTTAAGTCGGCAGTGTGCCTTTTGTATTAAATTCGGATTTAAATTCTGTGTTTCATCGCCAATAAGAAGGTCCAAGGGATACAGTAAACGTGAAGTGAAGCATGGGAATCTAAAACTGGACTCACAGGAGAGGTTCAAATCATAGAAAGTGAGAGCGTCAGTCCTCTTGTACTTACGTCGGCATTGTGCCTTTTGTATTAAATTCGGATGCAATTTCTGTGTTTCATCGTCAACAAGAAGGTCCAAGGGATACAGTAAACCTGAAGTGAAGCATCGGAATCTAAAACTGGACTCGCAGGAGAGGTTCAAATCATAGAAAGTTAGAGTGTCAGTCGTCTTCTACTTAAGTCGGCAGTGTGCCTTTTGTATTAAATTCGGATTTAAATTCTGTGTTTCATCGCCAATAAGAAGGTCCAAGGGATACAGTAAACGTGAAGTGAAGCATGGGAATCTAAAACTGGACTCACAGGAGAGGTTCAAATCATAGAAAGTGAGAGCGTCAGTCCTCTTGTACTTACGTCGGCATTGTGCCTTTTGTATTAAATTCGGATGCAATTTCTGTGCTTCATCGTCAATACGAAGGTCCAAAGGATACAGTAAACCTGAAGTGAAGCATCGGAAAATAAAACTGGACTCACAGGAGAGGTTCAAATCATAGAAATTTAGAGTGTCAGTCTTCTTTTACTTAAGTCGGCATTGTGCCTTCTGTATCAAATTCGGATGCATTTTCTGTGTATCATGGTCAATAAGAAGGTCCAAAGTATACAGTAAACCTGAAGTGAAGCATCGGAATCTAAAACTGGACTCGCAGGAGAGGTTCAAATCATAGAAAGTTAGAGTGTCAGTCGTCTTCTACTTAAGTCGGCATTGTGCCTTTTGTATTAAATTCGGATTTAATTTCTGTGTTTCATCGTCAATAAGAAGGTCCAAGGGATACAGTAAACGTGAAGTGAAGCATGGGAATCTAAAACTGGACTCACTGGAGTGGTTCAAATCATAGAAAGTGAGAGCGTCAGTCCTCTTGTACTTAAGTCTGCATTGTACATTTTGTATTAAATTCGGATGCAATTTCTGTTTTTCATCGTCAATACGAAGGTCCAAAGGATACAGTAAACCTGAAGTGAAGCATCGGAAAATAAAACTGGACTCACAGGAGAGGTTCAAATCATTGAAATTTAGAGTGTCAGTCTTCTTTTACTTAAGTCGGCATTGTGCCTTCTGTATCAAATTCGGATGCATTTTCTGTGTATCATGGTCAATAAGAAGGTCCAAAGTATACAGTAAACCTGAAGTGAAGCATCGGAATCTAAAACTGGACTCGCAGGAGAGGTTCAAATCATAGAAAGTTAGAGTGTCAGTCGTCTTCTACTTAAGTCGGCAGTGTGCCTTTTGTATTAAATTCGGATTTAAATTCTGTGTTTCATCGCCAATAAGAAGGTCCAAGGGATACAGTAAACGTGAAGTGAAGCATGGGAATCTAAAACTGGACTCACAGGAGAGGTTCAAATCATAGAAAGTGAGAGCGTCAGTCCTCTTGTACTTACGTCGGCATTGTGCCTTTTGTATTAAATTCGGATGCAATTTCTGTGCTTCATCGTCAACAAGAAGGTCCAAGGGATACAGTAAACGTGAAGTGAAGCATGGGAATCTAAAACTGGACTCACTGGAGTGGTTCAAATCATAGAAAGTGAGAGCGTCGTTCCTCTGGTACTTAAGTCGACATTGTGCCTTTTGAATTAAATTCGGATGCAATTTCTGTGCTTCATCGTCAACAAGAAGGTCCAAGGGATACAGTAAACCTGAAGTGAAGCATCGGAATCTAAACCTGGACTCACAGGAGTGGTTCAAATCATAGTAAGTGAGAGTGTCAGTCCACTTTTACTTAAATTGGCATTGTGCCTTTTGAATTTACTTCCGGTGCAATTTCAGTGCTTCATCGTCAATAAGAAGGTCCAAGGTATACAGTAAACCTGAAGAGAAGCATCGGAATCTTAAACTGGACTTACAGGAGAGGTTCAACTCATAGAAAGTTAGAATGTCAGTCCTCTTGTACTTAAGTCGGCATTGTGATTTGTGTATTAAATTCAGATGCAATTTCTGTGTTTCATCGTCAATAAGATGCTGCAAGGAATACAGTAAACCTGAAGTGTAGCATCAGAATCTATAACTCAACTCATAGGAGAGGTTCAAATCACAGAAAGTGAGGGTGTCAGTCCTTTTTTACTTCTGTCGGCATTGTGCCTTTTGTGTTAAATTCGAATGCAATTTCTGTGCTTCATCGTCAATAAGAAGGTCCAAGGGATACAGTAAATCTGAAGTGAAGCATCCGAATCTAGAACTGGACTCACAGGAGAGGTTCAAATCATAGAAAATTAGAGTGTCGCTTCTCTTGTACTTAAGTCGGTATTGTGCCTTTTGTATTAAATTCGGATTCAATTTCTGTGTTTTATCGTCAATAAGAAGGTCCAAGGGATACAGTAAACCTGAAGTGAACCATCGGTACCTAAAACTGGACTCACAGGAGAGGTTCAAATCATAGAAAGTGAGAGGGTCAGTCCTCTTGTACTTAAGTCGGCATTGTGCCTTTTGTATTAAATTCCGATTCAGTTTCAGTGCTTCATCGTCAATAAGAAGGTCCAAGGTACACAGTATACCTGAAATGAAGCATCGGAATCTAAAACTGGACTCACAGGAGAGGTTCAAATCATAGAGAGTTAGAGTGTCAGTCCTCTTGTACATAAGTCGGCATTGTGCCTTTTGTATTAAATTCGGATGCAATTTCTGTGTTTCATCGTCAATATAAAGGTTCAAGGGATACAGTAAACCTGAAGTGCAGCATCGGAATCTAAAACTGGACTCACAGGAGAGGGTCAAATCATAGAAAGTTAGAGTGTCAGTCCTCTTGTACTTAAGTCGGCATTGTAACATTTTGCATCAAATTCGGATGCAATTTCTGTGTTTGATCGCCAGTAAGAAGGTCCAAGGGATACAGTAAACCTGAAGTGAAGCATCGCAATGAAATTGTAGACTCACAGGAGAGGTTCAAAGCTAAGAAAAAGAGACTGTCAGTCCATTTTTACTTCAGTCGGCATTGTGCCTTTTGTATTAAATTCGGTTGCAATGTCTGTGTTTCGTCGTCAATAAGACGGTCCAAGGGATACAGTAAATCTGAAGTGAAGCATCGGAATCTAAAACTGGATTCACAGGTGAGGTTCAAATCATAGAAAGTTAGAGTATCAGTCCTCTTGTACTTAAGTCGGCATTGTGCCTTTTGTATTAAAATCGGATTTAATTTCTGTGTTTCATCGTCAATAAGAAGGTCCAAGGGATACAGTAAACCTGAAGTGAAGAATCGGAATCGAAAACTGGACTCACAGGAGAGGTTCAAATCATAGAATGTTAGAGTGTTAGTCCTCTTGTACTTAAGTCGGCATTGTACCTTTTGTATTAAATTCGCATGCAATTTCTGTTTTTCATCGTCAATACGAAGGTCCAAATGATACAGTAAACCTGAAGTGAAGCATCGGAATCTAAAACTGGACTCACAGGAGAGGTTCAATTCATAGAAATTTAGAGTGTCAGTCTTCTTTTACTTATGTCGGCATTGTGCCTTGTGTATTAAATTCGGATGCAATTTCTGTGTTTCATGGACAATACGAAGGTCCAAGGTATACTGTAAACCTGAAGTGAAGCATCGGAATCTAAAACTGGACTCACAGGAGAGGTAGAAATCATAGAAAGTGAGAGTGTCAGTCCTCTTTTACTTAAGTCGGCATTGTGCCTTTTGAATTTAATTCCGATTCAGTTTCAGTGCTTCATCGTCAATAAGAAGGTCCAAGGTACACAGTATACCTGAAATGGAGCATCGGAATCTAAAACAGGACTCACAGGAGAGGTTCAAATCATAGAGAGTTAGAGTGTCAGTCCTCTTGTACATAAGTCGGCATTGTGCCTTTTGTATTAAATTCGGATGCAATATCTGTGTTTCATCGTCAATATAAAGGTTCAAGGGATACAGTAAACCTGAAGTGGAGCATCGGAATCTAAAACTGGACTCACAGGAGAGGTTCAAACCAGAGACAGTTAGAGTGTCAGTCCTCTTGTACTTAAGTCGGCATTGTACCTTTTGTATTAAATTCGGATGCAATTTCTGTGTTTGATCGTCAGTAAGAAGGTCCAAGGGATACAGTAAGCCTGAAGTGAAGTATCGCAATCAAATTGTAGACTCACAGGAGAGGTTCAAAAAATAGAAAAAGAGAGTGTCAGTTCGTATTTACTTCAGTCGGCATTGTGCCATTAGTATTAAATTCGGATGCAATGTCTGTGTTTCATCGTCAATAAGACGGTCCAAGGGATACAGTAAATCTGAAGTGAAGCATCGGAATCTAAAACTGGATTCACAGGAGAGGTTCAAATCATAGAAAGTTAGAGTGTCAGACCTCTTGTACTTAAGTCGGCAGTGTGCCTATTGTATTAAATTAGGATTCAAACTCTGTGTTTCCTCGTCAATATGAAGGTCCAAGGGATACAGTAAACCTGAAGTGAAGCATCGGAATCTAAAAGTGGACTCACAGGAGAGGTTCAAATCATCGAAAGTGAAAGTGTCAGTCCTCTTGTACTGAAGTCGGTATTGTGCCTTTTGTATTATATTCCAATGCAATTTCTGTGTTTCATCGTCAATAAGAAGGTGCAAGGTATACAGTAAACCTGAAGTGAAGCATCGGAATCTAAAACTGGACTCACAGGAGAGGTTCAAATCATAGAATGTGAGAGTGTCAGTCGTTTTGTACTTAAGTCGGCATTGTACCTTTTGTATTAATTTCTGATGCAATTTTTGTGTTTCATCGTCAATACGAAGGTCCAAAGATACAGTAAACCTGAAGTGAAGCATTGGAATCAAAACTGGACTCACAGGAGAGGTTCAAATCATAGAAAGTGAGAGTGACAGTCCTTTTTACTTCAGTTGGCATTTTGCCTTTTGTATTAAATTCGGATGCAATTTCTGTGTTTCAACGTCAATAACAAGGTCCAAGTTATTCAGTAAATCTGAAGTGAAGCATCTGAATCTAAAACTGGACTCACAGGAGAGGTTCAAACCAGAGAAAGTTAGAGTGTCAGTCCTCTTGTACTTAAGTCGGCATTGTACCTTTTGTATTAAATTCGGATGCAATATCTGTGTTTCATCGTCAATATAAAGGTTCAAGGGATACAGTAAACCTGAAGTGGAGCATCGGAATCTAAAACTGGACTCACAGGAGAGGTTCAAACCAGAGACAGTTAGAGTGTCAGTCCTCTTGTACTTAAGTCGGCATTGTACCTTTTGTATTAAATTCGGATGCAATATCTGTGTTTCATCGTCAATATAAAGGTTCAAGGGATACAGTAAACCTATAGTGGAGCATCGGAATCTAAAACTGGACTCACAGGAGAGGTTCAAATCATAGAAAGATAGAGTGTCAGTCCTCTTGTACTTAAGTCGGCATTCTGACATTTTGCATCAAATTCGAATGCAATTTCTGTGTTTGATCGTCAATAAGAGGGTCCAAGGGATACAGTAAACCTGAAGTGAAGCATCGCAATCTAAATCTAGACTCACAGGAGAGGTTCAAAACATAGAAAGTGCGAGTGTCAGTCCGTATTTACTTCAGTCGGCATTGTGCCTTTTGTATTACATTCGGATGCAATTTCTGTGTTTCATCGTCAATAAGAAGGTTCAAGGGATACAGTAAATCTGAAGTGAAGAATCGGAATCTAAAACTGGTCTCACAGGATAGGTTCAAATTATAGAAAGTTAGAGTCTCAGTCCTCTTGTACTTGAGTCGGCATTGTGCCTTTTGGATTAAATTCGTATTTAATTTCTGTGTTTCATCGTCATTAAGAAGGTCCAAGGGATACAGTAAACCTCAAGTGATGCATCGGAATCGAAAACTGGACTCATAGGAGAGGTTCAAATCATAGAAATTTAGAGTGTTAGTCCTCTTGTACTTAAGTCAGCATTGTGCCATTTGAATTAAATTCGGATCCAAACTCTGTGTTTCATCGTCAATAAGAAGGTCGAAGGGATACAGCAAACCTGAAGTGAAGCATCGGAATCTAAAACTGAACTCACAGGAGAGGTTCAAATCATGGAAAGTGAGAGTGTCAGTCCGCTTGTACTTAAGTCGTCATTGTGCCTTTTGTATTAAATTCCGATGCAATTTCTGTGTTTCATCGACAATAAGAAGGTGCAAGGTATACAGTAACCCTGAAGTGAAGCATCGGAATCTAACATTCAACTCACAGGAGAGGTTCAAATCATAGCAAGTGAGAGTGTCGGTCCTTTTGTGCTGATGTCGGCATAGTGCCTTTTGTATTAAATTCGGATGCAATTTCTGTGTTTCATCGTCAATAAGAAGGTCCAAGGGATACAGTAAACGTGAAGTGAAGGATGGGAATCTAAAACTGGACTCACAGGAGAGGTTCAAATCATAGAGAGTGAGAGCGTCAATCCTCTTGTACTTAAGTCAGTATTGTGCCTTTTGTATTAAATTCGGATGCAATTTCTGTGTTTCCTCGTCAATAAGAAGGTCCAAGGGATACATTAAACCTGAAGTGAAGCATCGGAATCTAAAACCGGACTCACAGGTGTGGTTCAAATCATAGTAAGTGAGAGTGTCAGTCCACTTTTACTTAAATCGGCATTGTGCCTTTTGAATTTACTTTCGGTGCAATTTCAGTGCTTCATCGTCAATAAGAAGGTCCAAGGTATACAGTAAACCTGAAGAGAAGCATCGGAATCTTAAACTGGACTCACAGGACAGGTTCAACTCATAGAAAGTTAGAATGTAAGTCCTCTTGTACTTAAGTCGGCATTGTGATTTTTGTATTAAATTCAGATGCAATTTCTGTGTTTCATCGTCAATAAGAAGGTGCACGGAATACAGTAAACCTGAAGTGTAGCATCACAATCTATAACTGGACTCATAGGAGAGGTTCAAATCACAGAAAGTGAGGGTGTCAGTCCTTTTTTACTTCTGTCGGCATTGTGCCTTTTGTGTTAAATTCGGTTGCAATATCTGTGTTTCGTCGTCAATAAGACGGTCCAAGGGATACAGTAAATCTGAAGTGAAGCATCGGAATCTAAAACTGGATTCACAGGAGAGGTTCAAATCATAGAAAGTTAGAGTATCAGTCCTCTTGTACTTAAGTCGGCATTGTGACATTGTGCATCAAATTCGATTGCAATTTCTGTGTTTGATCGTCAATAAGAGGGTCCAAGGGATACAGTAAACCTGAAGTGAAGCATCGCAATCTAAATCTAGACTCACAGGAGAGGTTCAAAACATAGAAAGTGAGAGTGTCAGTCCGTATTTACTTCAGTCGGCATTGTGCCTTTTGTATTAAATTCGGATGCAATGTCTGTATTTCATCGTCAATAAGACGGTCCAAGGGATACAGTAAATCTGAAGTGAAGCATCGGAATCTAAAACTGGACTCACAGCAGAGGTTCAATTCATCGAAAGTGAGAGTGTCAGTCCTCTTGTACTGAAGTCGGCATTGTGCCTTTTCAATTAAATTCCAATGCAATTTCTGTGTTTCATCGTCAATAAGAAGGTGCAAGGTATACAGTAAACCTAAAGTGAAGCATCGGAATCTAAAACTGGACTCACAGGACAGGTTCAAATCATAGAAAGTGAGAGTGTCAGTCCTTATTTGCTTCAGTCGGCATTGTGCTTTTTGTGTTAAGTTCGGATGCAATTTCTGTGTTTTATCGTCAATAAGAAAGTTCAAGGGATACAGCAAATCTGAAGTGAAGCATCGGAATCTAAATGTGGACTCACAGGAGAGGTTCAAATCATAGAAAGTTAGAGTGTCAGTCCACTTGTACTTAAGTCGGCATTGTGCCTTTTGTATTATATTCGGATTTAATTTCTGTGTTTCATCGTCAATAAGATGGTCCAAGGGATACAGTAAACGTGAAGTGAAGCATGGGAATCTAAAACTGGACTCACAGAAGAGGTTCAAATCATAGAAAGTGAGAGCGTCAGTCCTCTTGTACTTAAGTCGACATTGTGCCTTTTGTATTAAATTCGGATGCAATTTATGTGTTTCATCGTCAATAAGAAGGTCCAAGGGATACAGTAAACCTGAAGTGAAGCATCGGAATCTAAAACCGGACTCACAGGAGTGGTTCAAATCATAGTAAGTGAGAGTGTCAGTCCTATTTTACTTAAGTTGTCATTGTGCCTTTTGAATTTACTTCCGATGCAATTTCTGTGTTTCATCGTCAATAAGAAGGTCCAAAGGATACAGTAAACCTGAAGTGAAGCATCGGAATCTAAAACTGGACTCACAGGAGAGGTTCAAATCATAGAAATTTAGAGTGTCAGCTTTCTTTTACTTAAGTCGGCATTGTGCCTTGTCTATTAAATTCGGATGCAATTTCTGTGTATCATGGTCAATAAGAAGGTCCAAGGTATACAGTAAACCTGAAGTGAAGCATCGGAATCTAAAACTGGACTCAGAGGAGAGGTTCAAATCATAGAGAGTTAGAGTGTCAGTCCTCTTGTACATAAGTCGGCATTGTGCCTTTTGTATTAAATTCGGATGCAATTTCTGTGTTTCATCGTCAATATAAAGGTTCAAGGGATACAGTAAACCTGAAGTGGAGCATCGGAATCTAAAACTGGACTCACAGGAGAGGGTCAAATCATAGAAAGATAGAGTGTCAGTCCTCTTGTACTTAAGTCGGCATTGTAACATTTTGCATCAAATTCGGATGCAATTTCTGTGTTTGATCGCCAGTAAGAAGGTCCAAGGGATACAGTAAACCTGAAGTGAAGCATCGCAATGAAATTGTAGACTCACAGGAGAGGTTCAAAGCTAAGAAAAAGAGACTGTCAGTCCATTTTTAACTCAGTCGGCATTGTGCCTTTTGTATTAAATTCGGTTGCAATATCTGTGTTTCGTCGTCAATAAGACGGTCCAAGGGATACAGTAAATCTGAAGTGAAGCATCGGAATCTAAAACTGGATTCACAGGAGAGGTTCAAATCATAGAAAGTTAGAGTATCAGTCCTCTTGTACTTAAGTCGGCATTGTGCCTTTTGTATTAAAATCGGATTTAATTTCTGTGTTTCATCGTCAATAAGAAGGTCCAAGGGATACAGTAAACCTGAAGTGAAGCATCGGAATCGAAAACTGGACTCACAGGAGAGGTTCAAATCATAGAATGTTAGAGTGTTAGTCCTCTTGTACTTAAGTCGGCATTGTGCCATTTGAACTAAATTCGGACCCAAACTCTGTGCTTCATCGTCAATAAGAAGGTCCAAGGGATACAGAACACCTGAAGTGAAACATCGGAATCTAAAACTGGACTCACAGGAGAGGTTCAAATCATCGAAAGTGAGAGTGTCAGTCCACTTGTACTTAAGTCGGCATTGTGACTTTTGTATTAAATTCCGATGCAATTTCTGTGTTTCATCGTCAAAAAGAAGGTGCAAGTTATACAGTAAACCTGAAGTGAAGCGTCGGAATCTAACACTCAACACACAGGAGAGGTTCAAATCATAGATAGTGAGAGTGTCAGTCCTCTTGTGCTTAAGTCGGCATTATGCCTTTTGTATTAAATTCGGATGCAATTTCTGTGTTTCATCGTCAATAAGAAGGTCCAAGGAATACAGAAAACGTGAAGTGAAGCATGGGAATCTAAAACTGGACTCACAGGAGAGGTTCAAATCATAGAAAGTGAGAGCGTTGGTCCTCATGTATTTATGTCGGCATTGTGCCTTTTGTATTAAATTCGGATGCAATTTCTGTGTTTCATCGTCAATAACAAGGTCCAAGGGATACAGTAAACCTGAAGTGAAGCATCGGAATCTAAAACCGGACTCACAGGAGTGGTACAAGTCATAGTAAGTGCGAGTGTCAGTCCTCTTTTACTTAAGTCGTCATTGTGCCTTTGGAATTTACTTCCGATGCAATTTCTGTGTTTCATCGTCAATTAGAAGGTCCAAGGGATACAGTAAACCTGAAGTAAAGCATCGGAATCCAAAACTGGACTCACAGGAGAGGTTCAATTCATAGAAAGGGAGAGTGTCAGTCCTCTTGTACTTAAGTCGGCATTGTACATTTTGTATTAAATTCGCATGCAATTTCTGTTTTTCATCGTCAATACGAAGGTCCAAATGATACAGTAAACCTGAAGTGAAGCATCGGAATCTAAAACTGGACTCACAGGAGAGGTTCAAATCATAGAAATTTAGAGTGTCAGTCTTCTTGTACTTAAGTCGGCATTGTGCCTTTTGAATTTAATTCCGATTCAGTTTCAGTGCTACATCGTCAATAAGAAGGTCCAAGGTACACAGTATACCTGAAATGGAGCATCGGAATCTAAAACAGGACTCACAGGAGAGGTTCAAATCATAGAGAGTTAGAGTGTCAGTCCTCTTGTACATAAGTCGGCATTGTGCCTTTTGTATTAAATTCGGATGCAATATCTGTGTTTCATCGTCAATATAAAGTTTCAAGGGATACAGTAAACCTGAAGTGGAGCATCGGAATCTAAAACTGGACTCACAGGAGAGGTTCAAATCATAGAAAGATAGAGTGTCAGTCCTCTTGTACTTAAGTCGGCATTGTGACATTTTGCATCAAATTCGGATGCAATTTCTGTGTTTGATCGTCAGTAAGAAGGTCCAAGGGATACAGTAAGCCTGAAGTGAAGTATCGCAATCAAATTGTAGACTCACAGGAGAGGTTCAAGAAATAGAAAAAGAGAGTGTCAGTTCGTATTTACTTCAGTCGGCATTGTGCCATTAGTATTAAATTCGGATGCAATGTCTGTGTTTCATCGTCAATAAGACGGTCCAAGGGATACAGTAAATCTGAAGTGAAGCATCGGAATCTAAAACTGGATTCACAGGAGAGGTTCAAATCATAGAAAGTTAGAGTGTCAGACCTCTTGTACTTAAGTCGGCAGTGTGCCTTTTGTATTAAATTGGGATTCAAACTCTGTGTTTCCTCGTCAATATGAAGGTCCAAGGGATACAGTAAACCTGAAGTGAAGCATCGGAATCTAAAACTGGACTCACAGGAGAGGTTCAAATCATCGAAAGTGAGAGTGTCAGTCCTCTTGTACTGAAGTCGGTATTGTGCCTTTTGTATTATATTCCAATGCAATTTCTGTGTTTCATCGTCAATAAGAAGGTGCAAGGTATACAGTAAACCTGAAGTGAAGCATCGGAATCTAAAACTGGACTCACAGGAGAGGTTCAAATCATAGAAAGTGAGAGTGTCAGTCCTTTTGTACTTAAGTCGGCATTGTACCTTTTGTATTAATTTTTGATGCAATTTTTGTGTTTCATCGTCAATACGAAGGTCCAAAGATACAGTAAACCTGAAGTGAAGCATCGGAATCAAAACTGGACTCACAGGAGAGGTTCAAATCATAGAAAGTGAGAGTGACAGTCCTTTTTACTTCAGTTGGCATTTTGCCTTTTGTATTAAATTCGGATGCAATTTCTGTGTTTCAACGTCAATAACAAGGTCCAAGTTATACAGTAAATCTGAAGTGAAGCATCTGAATCTAAAACTGGACTCACAGGTGAGGTTCAAACCAGAGAAAGTTAGAGTGTCAGTCCTCTTGTACTTAAGTCGGCATTGTACCTTTTGTATTAAATTCGGATGCAATATCTGTGTTTCATCGTCAATATAAAGGTTCAAGGGATACAGTAAACCTGAAGTGGAGCATCGGAATCTAAAACTGGACTCACAGGAGAGGTTCAAACCAGAGAAAGTTAGAGTGTCAGTCCTCTTGTACTTAAGTCGGCATTGTACCTTTTGTATTAAATTCGGATGCAATATCTGTGTTTCATCGTCAATATAAAGGTTCAAGGGATACAGTAAACCTGAAGTGGAGCATCGGAATCTAAAACTGGACTCACAGGAGAGGTTCAAATCATAGAAAGATAGAGTGTCAGTCCTCTTGTACTTAAGTCGGCATTGTGACATTTTGCATCAAATTCGAATGCAATTTCTGTGTTTGATCGTCAATAAGAGGGTCCAAGGGATACAGTAAACCTGAAGTGAAGCATCGCAATCTAAATCTAGACTCACAGGAGAGGTTCAAAACATAGAAAGTGAGAGTGTCAGTCCGTATTTACTTCAGTCGGCATTGTGCCTTTTGTATTACATTCGGATGCAATTTCTGTGTTTCATCGTCAATAAGAAGGTTCAAGGGATACAGTAAATCTGAAGTGAAGAATCGGAATCTAAAACTGGACTCACAGGATAGGTTCAAATTATAGAAAGTTAGAGTCTCAGTCCTCTTGTACTTAAGTCGGCATTGTGCCTTTTGGATTAAATTCGTATTTAATTTCTGTGTTTCATCGTCATTAAGAAGGTCCAAGGGATACAGTAAACCTCAAGTGATGTATCGGAATCGAAAACTGGACTCATAGGAGAGGTTCAAATCATAGAAATTTAGAGTGTTAGTCCTCTTGTACTTAAGTCAGCATTGTGCCATTTGAATTAAATTCGGATCCAAACTCTGTGTTTCATCGTCAATAAGAAGGTCGAAGGGATACAGTAAACCTGAAGTGAAGCATCGGAATCTAAAACTGAACTCACAGGAGAGGTTCAAATCATGGAAAGTGAGAGTGTCAGTCCTCTTGTACTTATGTCGTCATTGTGCCTTTTGTATTAAATTCCGATGCAATTTCTGTGTTTCATCGACAATAAGAAGGTGCAAGGTATACAGTAACCCTGAAGTGAAGCATCGGAATCTAACATTCAACTCACAGGAGAGGTTCAAATCATAGCAAGTGAGAGTGTCGGTCCTTTTGTGCTGATGTCGGCATTGTGCCTTTTGTATTAAATTCGGATGCAATTTCTGTGTTTCATCGTCAATAAGAAGGTCCAAGGGATACAGTAAACGTGAAGTGAAGCATGGGAATCTAAAACTGGACTCACAGGAGAGGTTCAAATCATAGAGAGTGAGAGCGTCAATCCTCTTGTACTTAAGTCAGTATTGTGCCTTTTGTATTAAATTCGGATGCAATTTCTGTGTTTCCTCGTCAATAAGAAGGTCCAAGGGATACATTAAACCTGAAGTGAAGCATCGGAATCTAAAACCGGACTCACAGGAGTGGTTCAAATCATGGTAAGTGAGAGTGTCAGTCCACTTTTACTTAAATCGGCATTGTGCCTTTTGAATTTACTTCCGGTGCAATTTCAGTGCTTCATCGTCAATAAGAAGGTCCAAGGTATACAGTAAACCTGAAGAGAAGCATCGGAATCTTAAACTGGACTCACAGGAGAGGTTCAACTCATAGAAAGTTAGAATGTAAGTCCTCTTGTACTTAAGTCGGCATTGTGATTTTTGTATTAAATTCAGATGCAATTTCTGTGTTTCATCGTCAATAAGAAGGTGCACGGAATACAGTAAACCTGAAGTGTAGCATCAGAATCTATAACTGGACTCATAGGAGAGGTTCAAATCACAGAAAGTGAGGGTGTCAGTCCTTTTTTACTTCTGTCGGCATTGTGCCTTTTGTGTTAAATTCGGATGCAATTTCTGTGCTTCATCGTCAATAAGAAGGTCCAAGGGAAACAGTAAATTTGAAGTGAAGCATCGGAATCTAAAACTGGACTCACAGGAGAGGTTCAAATCATAGAAAGTTAGAGTGTCAGTCCTCTTGTACTTAGTCGGCATTGTGACATTTTGCATCAAATTCGAATGCAATTTCTGTGTTTGATCGTCAATAAGAGGGTCCAAGGGATACAGTAAACCTGAAGTGAAGCATCGCAATCTAAATCGAGACTCACAGGAGAGGTTCAAAACATAGAAAGTGAGAGTGTCAGTCCGTATTTACTTCAGTCGGCATTGTGCCTTTTGTATTAAATTCGGATGCAATGTCTGTATTTCATCGTCAATAAGACGATCCAAGGGATACAGTAAATCTGAAGTGAAGCATCGGAATCTAAAACTGGACTCACTGCAGAGGTTCAATTCATCGAAAGTGAGAGTGTCAGTCCTCTTGTACTGAAGTCGGCATTGTGCTTTTTCAATTAAATTCCAATGCAATTTCTGTGTTTCATCGTCAATAAGAAGGTGCAAGAAATACAGTAAACCTGAAGTGAAGCATCGGAATCTAAAACTGGACTCACAGGACAGGTTCAAATCATAGAAAGTGAGAGTGTCAGTCCTTATTTGCTTCAGTCGGCATTGTGCTTTTTGTGTTAAGTTCGGATGCAATTTCTGTGTTTTATCGTCAATAAGAAAGTTCAAGGGATACAGTAAATCTGAAGTGAAGCATCGGAATCTAAAAGTGGACTCACAGGAGAGGTTCAAATCATTGAAAGTTAGAGTGTCAGTCCACTTGTACTTAAGTCGGCATTGTGCCTTTTGTATTATATTCGGATTTAATTTCTGTGTTTCATCGTCAATAAGATGGTCCAAGGGATACAGTAAACGTGAAGTGAAGCATGGGAATCTAAAACTGGACTCACAGAAAAGATTCAAATCATAGAACGTGAGAGCGTCAGTCCTCTTGTACTTAAGTCGACATTGTGCCTTTTGTATTAAATTCGGATGCAATTTCTGTGTTTCATCGTCAATAAGAAGGTCCAAGGGATACAGTAAACCTGAAGTGAAGCATCAGAATCTAAAACCGGACTCACAGGAGTGGTTCAAATCATAGTAAGTGAGAGTGTCAGTCCTCTTTTACTTAAGTTGGCATTGTGCCTTTTGAAATTACTTCCGATGCAATTTCTGTGTTTCATCGTCAATAAGAAGGTCCAAAGGATACAGTAAACCTGAAGTGAAGCATCGGAATCTAAAACTGGACTCACAGGAGAGGTTCAAATCATAGAAATTTAGAGTGTCAGTTTACTTTTACTTAAGTCGGCATTGTGCCTTGTCTATTAAATTCGGATGCAATTTCTGTGTATCATGGTCAATAAGAAGGTCCAAGGTATACAGTAAACCTGAAGTGAAGCATCGGAATCTAATACTGGGCTCACAGGAGAGGTTCAAATCATAGAAAGTTAGAGTGTCAGTCCTCTTGTACTTAAGTCGGCATTGTGCCTTTTGTATTAAATTCGGATTTAATTTCTGTGTTTCATCGTCAATAAGAAGGTCCAAGGGATACAGTAAACGTGAAGTGAAGCATGGGAATCTAAAACTGGACTCACAGGAGAGGTTCAATTCATAGAAAGTGAGAGCGTCAGTCCTCTTGTACTTAAGTCGGCATTGTGCCTTTTGTATTAAATTCGGATGCAATTTCTGTGTTTCATCGTCAATAAGAAGGTCCAAGGGATACAGTAAACCTGAAGTGAAGCATCGGAATCTAAAACCGGACTCACAGGAGTGGTTCAAATCGTAGTAAGTGAGGCTGTCAGTCCTCTTTTACTTAAGTCGGCATTGTGCCTTTTGAACTTACTTCCGATGCAATTTCTGTGTTTCATCGTCAATAAGAAGGTCCAAGCGATACAGTAAACCTGAAGTAAAGCATCGGAATCCAAAACTGGACTCACAGGAGAGGTTCAATTCATAGTAAGTGAGAGTGTCAGTCCTCTTGTACATAAGTCGGTATTGTACTACCTTTTTTATTAAATTCGGATGCAATTTCTGTTTTTCATCGTCAATACGAAGGTCCAAAGGATACAGTAAACCTGAAGTGAAGCATCGGAATCTAAAACTGGACTCACAGGAGAGGTTCAAATCATAGAAATTTAGAGTGTCAGTCTTCTTTTACATAAGTCAGCCCTGTGCCTTGTGTATTCAATTTGGATGCAATTTCTGTGTTTCATGGTCAATAAGAAGGTTCAAGGTATACAGTAAACCTGAAGTGAAGCATCGGATTCTAAAACTGGACTCACAGGAGAGGTTGAAATCATAGAAAGTTAGAGGGTCAGTCCTCTTGTACTTAAGTCGGCAGTGTGCCTTTAGTATTAAATTCGGAAGCAAAGTCTGTGTTTCGTCGTCAATATGAAGGTCCAAGGTATACAGTAAACCTGAAGTGAAACATCGGAATCTAAAACTGGACTCACAGGAGAGGTTCAAATCATAGAAAGTTAGAGTGTCAGTCCTCTTGTACTTAAGTCGGCATTGTGACTTTTCTATCAAATTCGGATGCAATTTCTGTGTTTGATCGTCAATTAGAAGGTCCAAGGGATACAGTAAACCTGAAGTGAAGCATCAGAATCTAAAACTGGACTCACAGGAGAGGTTCAAATCATAGAAACTGAGAGTGTCTGTCCTTTTTTACTTCAGTCGGCATTGTGCCTTTTGTATTAAATTCGGATGCAATTTCTGTGTTTCATCGTCAATAAGAAGGTCCAACGGATACAGTATATCTGAAGTAAAGCATCGGAATCTAAAACTGGACTCACAGGAGAAGTTCAAAACATAGAAAGTTAGAGTGTCAGTCCTCTTGTACCTAAGTCGGCATTGTGACTTTTGTATTAAATTCTGATTTAATTTCTGTATTTTAACGTCAATAAGAAGGTCCAAGGGATACAGTAAACCTGAAGTGAAGCATCCGAATCTAGAACTGGACTCACAGGAGAGGTTCAAATCATAGAAAATTACAGTGTCAGTCCTCTTGTACTTAAGTCGGCATTGTGCCTTTTGTATTACATTCGGATCCAAACTCTGTGTTCCATCGTCAATAATAAGGTCCAAGGCATACAGTAAACCTGACGTGAAGCATCGGAATCTAAAACTGGACTCACAGGAGAGTTTCAAATCATAGAAAGTGAGAGTGTCAGTCCTTATTTACTTCAGTCGGCATTGTGCCTTTTGTATTAAATTCGGATGCAATTTCTGTGTTTCATCGTCAATAAGAAGGTTCAAGGGATACAGTAAATCTGAAGTGAAGAATCGGAAGCTAAAACTGAACTCACTGGAGAGATTCAAATCATAGAAAGTTAGAGTGTCGCTTGTCTTGTACTTAAGTCGGCATTGTGCCTTTTGGATTTAATTCGTATTTAATTTCTGTGTTTCATCGTCATTAAGAAGGTCCAAGGGATACAGTAAACCTCAAGTGATGCATCGGAATCGAAAACTGGACTCATAGGAGAGGTTCAAATCATAGAAATTTAGAGTGTTAGTCCTCTTGTACTTAAGTCAGCATTGTGCCATTTGAATTAAATTCGGATCCAAACTCTGTGTTTCATCGTCAATAAGAAGGTCGAAGGGATACAGTAAACCTGAAGTGAAGAATCGGAATCTAACACTCAACTCACAGGACAGGTTCAAATCAAAGAAAGTGACAGTGTCAGTCCTCTTGTACTTCAGTCGGCATTGTGCCTTATGTATTAAATTCGGATGCAATTTCTGTGTTTCATCGTCAATAAGAAGGAGCAAGGGATACAGCAAATCTGAAGTGAAGCATCGGAATCTAAAACTGGACAAACAGGAGAGGTTCAAATTATAGAAAGTCAGAGTGTCAATAATTATTTACTTCAGTCGGCATTGTGCCTTTTGGTATTAAATTCGGATTTAATTTCTGAGTTTCATCGTCAACAAGAAGGTCCAAGGGATACAGTAAACCTGAAGTGAAGCATCGGAATCTAAAACTGGACTCACAGGAGAGGTTCAAATCATCGAAAGTGAGAGTGTCAGTCCTCTTGTACTTAAGTCGGCATTGTGCCTTTTGTATTAAATTCTAATGCAATTTCTGTGTTTCATCGTCAATAAGAAGGAGCAAGGGATATAGTAAATGGGAAGTGAAGCATCGGAATCTAAAACTGGACCCACAGGAGAGGTTCAAATTATAGAAAGTCAGAGTGTCAGTCCTTTTTTACTTCAGTCGGTATTGTGCCTTTTGTATTAATTTCGGATGCAATTTCTGTGTTTCATCGTCAATAGAAGGTGCAAGGTATACAGTAAACCTGAAGTGAAGCATCGGAATCTATAACTGGGCTCACAGCAGTGGTTCAAATCTTAGAAAGTGAGAGTGTAAGTCATTTTTACTACAGTCGGCATTGTGCCTTTTGTATTAAATTCGGACGCAATTTCTGTGCTTCTTCGTCAATAAGAAGGTCCAAGGGATACAGTCAATCTGAAGTGAAGCATCGGAATCTAAAACTGGACTCACAGGAGAGGTTCAATTCATAGAAAGTTACAGTGTCAGTCCTCTTGTACTTAAGTCGGCATTGAGCCTTTTGTATTAAATTCCGATGCAATTTCTGTGTTTCGTCGTCAATAAGATGGTGCAAGGTATACAGTAAACCTGAAGTGAAGCATCGGAATCTAACACTCAACTCACAGGACAGGTTCAAATCAAAGAAATTGACAGTGTCAGTCCTTTTGGTATTCAGTCGGCATTGTGCCTTTTGTATAAAAAATTCGGTTGCAATTTCTGTGTTTCATCGTCAATAAGAAGGACCAAGGGATACAATAAACGTGAAGAGAAACATGGGAATCTAAAACTGGACTCACAGGAGAGGTTCAACTAATAGAAAGTGAGAGTGTCAGACCTCTTGTACTTAAGTCGGCATTGTGCCTTTTCTATTAAATTCGTATGCAATTTCTGTGTTTCATCGTCAATAAGAAGGTCCAAGGGATACAGTAAACCTGAAGTGAAGCATCGGAATCCAAAACTGGACTCACAGGAGAGATTCAAATCATAGAAAGTTAGAGTGTCAGCCCTCTTGTACTTAAGTCGCCATTGTGCCTTTTGTATTAAATTCGGATGCAATTTCTGTTATTCATCGTCAATAAGAAGGTCCCAGGTATACAGTAAACCTGAAGGGAAGCATCTGAAACTAAAACTGGACTCACAGGAGAGGTTCAAATCATAGAAAGTTTGAGTGTCAGTCCTCTTGTACTTAAGTTGTCATTGTGACTTTTGTATCACATTCGGATGCAATTTCTGTGTTTGATCGTCAATTAGAAGGTCCAAGGGATACAGTAAACCTGAAGTGAAGCATCGGAATCTAAAACTGGACTCACAGGAGAGGTTGAAATCATCGAAAGTGAGAGTGTCGGTCCTCTTGTACTGAAGTCAGCATTGTGCCTTTTGTATTAAATTCCAATGCAATTTCTGTGTTTCATCGTCAATAAGAAGGTGCAAGGTATACAGTAAACCTGAAGTGAAGCATCGGAATCTAAAACTAAACTCACAGGAGAGGTTCAAATCATCGAAAGTGAGACTGTATGTCCTCTTGTTTTTAAGTCGGCATTGTGCCTTTTGTATGAAATTCCGATACAATTTCTGTGTTTCAACGTCAATAATAAGGTGCAAGGTATACAGTAAACATGAAGTGAAGCATCGGAATCTAACACTCAACTCACAGGAGAGGTTCAAATCATAGAAAGTTAGAATGTCAGTCCTCTTGTACTTAAGTCGGCATTGTGATTTTTGGGTTAAATTCAGATCCAATTTCTGTGTTTCATCGTCAATAAGAAGGTCCAAGGAATACAGTAAACCTGAAGTGTAGCATCGGAATCTATAACTGGACTCATAGGAGAGGTTCAAATCACAGAAAGTGAGGGTGTCAGTCCTTTTTCATTTCAGTCGGCATTGTGCCTTTTGTATTAAATTCGGATGCAATTTCTGTGCTTCATCGTCAATAAGAAGGTCCAAGGGATACAGTAAATCTGAAGTGAAGCATCGGAATCTAAAACTGGACTCACAGGAGAGGTTCAAATCATAGAAAGATAGAATGTCAGTCCTCTTGTACTTAAGTCAGCATTGTACCTTTTGTATTAAATTCGGATTTAATTTCTGTGTTTCATCGTCAATAAGAAAGTCCAAGGGATACAGTAAACCTGAAGTGAAGCATCAAAATCTAAAACTGGACTCACAGGAGAGGTTCAAATCATCGAAAGTGAGAGTGTCAGTCCTCTTGTACTTAAGTCTGCATTGTGCCTTTTGTATTAAATTCCAATACAATTTCTGTGTTTCAACGTCAATAATAAGGTGCAAGGTATACAGTAAACATGAAGTGAAGCATCGGAATCTAACACTCAGCTCACAGAAAAGGTTCAAATCATAGAAAGTGAGAGTGTCATCCCTCTTGTACTTAAGTCGGCATTGTGCCTTTTGTATTAAGTTCGGATACAATTTCTGTGTTTCATCGTCAATAACAAGGTACTTGGGATACAGTAAACGTGAAGTGAAGCATGGGAATCGAAAACTGGACTCACACGAGAGGTTCAAATTATAGTAAGTGAGAGTGTGAGTCCTCTTGAACTTAAGTCGGCATTGTGCCTTTTCTATTAACTTCGGATGCAATTTCTGTGTTTCATCGTCAATAAGAAGGTCCAAGGGATACAGTAAACCTGAAGTAAAGGATCGAATCCAAAACTGGACTCAGAGGAGAGGTTCAAATCATAGAAAGTGAGAGTGTCAGTCCTCTTGTACTTAAGTCAGAATTGTACATTTTGTATTAAATTCGGATGCAATTTCTGTGTTTCATAGTCAATACGAAGGTCTAAAGGATACAGTAAACCTGAAGTGAAGCATCGGAATCTAAAACTGGACTCACAGGATAGGTTGAAATCATAGAAAGTTAGAGTGTCAGTCCTCTTGTACTTAAGTCGGCATTGTGCCTTTTGTATTAAATTCGGATTTAATTTCTGTATTTCATCGTCAATAAGAAGGTCCAAGGTATACAGTAAACCTGAAGTGAAGCATCGGAATCTAAAACTGGACTCACAGGAGACGTTCAAATCATAGAAAATTAGGGTGTCAGTCCTCTTGTACTTAAGTCGGCATTGTGCCTTTTGTATTAAATACCAATGCAATTTCTGTGTTTCATCGTCAATAAGATGGAGCAAGGTATACAGTAAACCTGAATTGAAGCATCGGAATCTGAAACTGGACTCACAGGAGAGAATCAAATAATAGAAAGTGAGAGTGTCAGTGCTTTTTTACTTCAGTCGGCATTGTGCTTTTTGTATTAAATTCGGATGCAATTTCTGAGTTATATCGTCAAAAAGAAGATTGAAGGGATACAGTAAATCTGACGTAAAGCATCGGAATCTAAAACTGGACCCACAGGAGAGGTTCAAATTATAGAAAGTCAGAGTGTCAGTCCTTTTTTACTTATGTCGGCATTGTGCCTTTTGTATTAAATTCGGATGCAATTTCTGTGTTTCATCGTCAACAAGAAGGTGAAAGGTATACAGTAAACCTGAAGTGAAGCATCGGAATCTATAACTGGACTCACAGGAGTGGTTCAAATCTTAGAAAGTGAGAGTGTCAGTCATTTTTACTTCAGTCGGCATTGTGCCTTTTGTATTAAATTCGGATGCAATTTCTGTGCTTCTTCGTCAATAAGAAGGTCCAAGGGAAACAGTAAATCTGAAGTGAAGCATCGGAATCTAAAACTGGACTCACTGGAGAGGTTCAATTCATAGAAAGTTAGAGTGTCAGTCCTCTTGTACTTAAGTCGGCATTGTGCCTTTTGTATTAAATTCGGATTTAATATCTGTGTTTCATCGTCAATAAGAGGGTCAAAGGGATACAGTAAACCTGAAGTGAAACATCGGAATCTAAAACTGGACTCACAGGAGAGGTTCGAATCATAGAAAGTTAGAGTGTCAGTCCTCTTGTACTTAAGTCGGCATTGTGCCTTTTGAATTAAATTCGGATACCAACTCTGTGTTTCATCGTCAATACGAAGGTCCAAGGGATACAGTAAACCTGAAGTGAAGCATCGGAAACTAAAACTGGACTCACAGGAGAGGTCCAAATCATCGAAAGTGAAATTGTCAGTCCTCTTATACTTAAGTCGGCATTGTGCCTTTTGTATTAATTTCCGATGCAATTTCTGTGTTACATCGTCAATAAGATGGTGCAAGGTATACAGTAAACCTGAAGTGAAGCATCGGAATCGAACACTCAACTCACAGGAGACGTTCAAATCAAAGAAAGTGACAGTGTCAGTCCTCTTGTACTTCAGTCGGCATTGTGCATTTTGTATTAAATTGGGATGCAATTTCTGTGCTTCATCGTCAATAAGAAGGTCCAAGGGATACAGT
The DNA here is from genome assembly GCF_021461385.2 of Schistocerca piceifrons. NCBI lineage: Eukaryota > Metazoa > Arthropoda > Insecta > Orthoptera > Acrididae > Schistocerca > Schistocerca piceifrons. Next base: position 85,090 of record NW_025727538.1, read on the forward strand.
AAATCTGAAGTGAAGCATCGGAATCTAAAACTGGACTCACAGGAGAGGTTCAATTCATAGAAAGTTAGAATGTCAGTCTTCTTGTACTTAAGTCACCATTGTGCCTTTTGTATTAGATTCGGATTTAATTTCTGTGTTTCATCGTCAATAAGAAGGTCCAAGGGATACAGTAAACCTGAAGTGAAGCATGAAAATCTAAAACTGGACTCACAGGAGAGGTTCAAATCATCGAAAGTGTGAGTGTCAGTCCTCTTGTACTTAAGTCGGCATTGTGCCTTTTGTATTAAATTCCGATACAATTTCTGTGTTTCAACGTCAATAATAAGGTGCAAGGTATACAGTAAACATGAAGTGAAGCATCGGAATCTAACACTCTACTCACAGGAAAGGTTCAAATCATAGAAATTGAGAGTTTCAGTCCTCTTGTACTTAAGTCGGCATTGTGCCTTTTGTATTAAATTCGGATGCAATTTCTCTGTTTCATCGTCAATAAGAAGGTCCAAGGGATACAGTAAACCTGAAGTGAAGCATCGGAATCTAAAACTGGACTCACAATACAGGTTCATATCATAGAATGTTACAGTGCCAGTCCTCGTGTACCTAAGTCGGCATTGTGACTTTTCTATTAAATTCGGATGCAAATTCTGTGTTTCATCGTCAATAAGAAGGTCCAAGGGATACAGTAAACCTGAAGTAAAGGATCGAATCCAAAACTGGACTCACAGGAGAGGTTCAAATCATCGAAAGTGTGAGTGTCAGTCCTCTTGTACTTAAGTCAGAATTGTACCTTTTGTATTAAATTCGGATGCAATTTCTGTGTTTCATAGTCAATACGAAGGTCCAAAGGATACAGTAAACCTGAAGTGAAGCATCGGAATCTAAAACTGGACTCACAGGATAGGTTGAAATCATAGAAATTTGGAGTGTCAGTCCTCTTGTACTTAAGTCGGCATTGTGCCTTTGTACTAAATTCGGATTTAATTTCTGTATTTCATCGTCTATAAGAAGATCCAAGGTATACAGTAAACCTGAAGTGAAGCATCGGAATCTAAAACTGGACTCACAGGAGAGGTTCAAATCATCGAAAGTGAGAGTGTCAGTCCTCTTGTACTTAAGTCGGCATTGTGCCTCTTGTATTAAATACCAATGCAATTTCTGTGTTTCATCGTCAATAAGAAGGAGCAAGGTATACAGTAAACCTGAAGTGAAGCATCGGAATTTAAAACTGGACTCACAGGAGAGATTCAAATCATAGAAAGTGAGAGTGTCAGTCCTTTTTTACTTCAGTCGCAATCGTGCCTTTTGTATTAAATTCGGATGCAATTTCTGTGTTTGATCGTCAATAAGAAGATTGAAGGGATACAGTAAATCTGAAGTGAAGCATCGGAATCTAAAACTGGACCCACAGGAGAGGTTCAAATTATAGAAAGTCAGAGTGTCAGTCCTTTTTTACTTCAATCGACATTGTGCCTTTTGTATTAAATTCGGATGCAATTTCTGTGTTTCATAGTCAATACGAAGGTCCAAAGGATACAGTAAACCTGAAGTGAAGCATCGGAATCTAAAACTGGACTCACAGGATAGGTTGAAATCATAGAAAGTTAGAGTGTCAGTCCTCTTGTACTTAAGTCGGCATTGTGCCTTTTGTATTAAATTCGGATTTAATTTCTGTATTTCATCGCCAATAAGAAGGTCCAAGATATACAGTAAACCTGAAGTGAAGCATTGGAATCTAAAACTGGACTCACAGGAGAGGTTCAAATCATAGAAAATTAGAGTGTCAGTCCTCTTGTACTTAAGTCGGCATTGTGCCTTTTGTAATAAATACCAATGCAATTTCTGTGTTTCATCGTCAATAAGATGGAGCAAGGTATACAGTAAACCTGAAGTGAAGCATCGGAATCTGAAACTGGACTCACAGGAGAGAATCAAATCATAGAAAGTGAGAGTGTCAGTCCTTTTTTACTTCAGTCAACATTGTGCCTTTTGTATTAAATTCGGATGCAATTTCTGAGTTATATCGTCAAAAAGAAGATTGAAGGGATACAGTAAATCTGACGTGAAGCATCGGAATCTAAAACTGGACCCACAGGAAAGGTTCAAATTATAGAAAGTCAGAGTGTCGGTCCTTTTTTACTTAAGTCGGCATTGTGCCTTTTGTATTAAATTCGGATGCAATTTCTGTGTTTCATCGTCAATAAGAAGGTGCAAGGTATACAGTAAACCTGAAGTGAAGCATCGGAATCTATAACTGGACTCACAGGAGTGGTTCAAATCTTAGAAAGTGAGACTGTCAGTCATTTTTACTTCAGTCGGCATTGTGCCTTTTGTATTAAATTCGGATGCTATTTCTGTGCTTCTTCGTCAATAAGAAGGTCCAAGGGATACAGTAAATCTAAAGTGAAGCATCGGAATCTAAAACTGGACTCACAGGAGAGGTTCAATTCATAGAAAGTTAGAGTGTCAGTCCTCTTGTACTTAAGTCGGCATTGTGCCTTTTGCATTAAATTCGGATTTAATTTCTGTGTTTCATCGTCAATAAGAGGGTCAAAGGGATACAGTAAACCTGAAGTGAAACATCGGAATCTAAAACTGGACTCACAGGAGAGGTTCGAATCATAGAAAAATTAGAGTGTCAGTCCTCTTGTACTTAAGTCGGCATTGTGCCTTTTGAATTAAATTCGGATCCAAACTCTGTGTTTCATCGTCAATACGAAGGTCCAAGGGATACAGTAAACCTGAAGTGAAGCATCGGAATCTAAAACTGGACTCACAGGAGAGGTCCAAATCATCGAAAGTGAAAGTGTCAGTCCTCTTGTACTTAAGTCGGCATTGTGCCTTTTGTATTAAATTCCGATGCAATTTCTGTGTTTCATCGTCAATAAGATGGTGCAAGGTATACAGTAAACCTGAAGTGAAGCATCGGAATCTAACACTCAACTCACAGGAGACGTTCAAATCAAAGAAAGTGACAGTGTCAGTCCTCTTGTACTTCAGTCGGCATTGTGCCCTTTGTATGAAATTGGGATGCAATTTCTGTGCTTCATCGTCAATAAGAAGGTCCAAGGGATACAGTAAATCTGAAGTGAAGCATCGGAATCTAAAACTGGACTCACAGGAGAGGTTCAATTCATAGAAAGTTAGAATGTCAGTCTTCTTGTACTTAAGTCACCATTGTGCCTTTTGTATTAGATTCGGATTTAATTTCTGTGTTTCATCGTCAATAAGAAGGTCCAAGGGATACAGTAAACCTGAAGTGAAGCATCAAAATCTAAAATTGGACTCACAGGAGAGGTTCAAATCATCGAAAGTGTGAGTGTCAGTCCTCTTGTACTTAAGTCGGCATTGTGCCTTTTGTATTAAATTCCGATACAATTTCTGTGTTTCAACGTCAATAATAAGGTGCAAGGTATACAGTAAACATGAAGTGAAGCATCGGAATCTAACACTCTACTCACAGGAAAGGTTCAAATCATAGAAATTGAGAGTTTCAGTCCTCTTGTACTTAAGTCGGCATTGTGCCTTTTGTATTAAATTCGGATGCAATTTCTCTGTTTCATCGTCAATAAGAAGGTCCAAGGGATACAGTAAACCTGAAGTGAAGCATCGGAATCTAAAACTGGACTCACAGGACAGGTTCATATCATAGAATGTTACAGTGCCAGTCCTCGTGTACCTAAGTCGGCATTGTGCCTTTTCTATCAAATTCGGATGCAATTTCTGTGTTTCATCGTCAATAAGAAGGTCCAAGGGATACAGTAAACCTGAAGTAAAGGATCGAATCCAAAACTGGACTCACAGGAGAGGTTCAAATCATTGAAAGTGAGAGTGTCAGTCCTCTTGTATTTAAGTCAGAATTGTACCTTTTGTATTAAATTCGGATGCTATTTCTGTGTTTCATAGTCAATACGAAGGTCCAAAGGATACAGTAAACCTGAAGTGAAGCATCGGAATCTAAAACTGGGCTCACAGGATAGGTTGAAATCATAGAAATTTGGAGTGTCAGTCCTCTTGTACTTAAGTCGGCATTGTGCCTTTGTACTAAATTCGGATTTAATTTCTGTATTTCATCGTCTATAAGAAGATCCAAGGTATACAGTAAACCTGAAGTGAAGCATCGGAATCTAAAACTGGACTCACAGGATAGGTTGAAATCATAGAAAGTTAGAGTGTCAGTCCTCTTGTACTTAAGTCAGCATTGTGCCTTTTGTATTAAATTCGGATTTAATTTCTGTATTTCATCGCCAATAAGAAGGTCCAAGATATACAGTAAACCTGAAGTGAAGCATCGGAATCTAAAACTGGACTCACAGGAGAGGTTCAAATCATAGAAAATTAGAGTGTCAGTCCTCTTGTACTTAAGTCGGCATTGTGCCTTTTGTAATAAATACCAATGCAATTTCTGTGTTTCATCGTCAATAAGAAGGAGCAAGGTATACAGTAAACCTGAAGTGAAGCAACGGAATCTAAAACTGGACTCACAGGAGAGATTCAAATCATAGAAAGTGAGAGTGTCAGTCCTTTTTTACTTCAGTCGGCATCGTGCCTTTTGTATTAAATTCGGATGCAATTTCTGTGTTTCATCGTCAATAAGAAGATTGAAGGGATACAGTAAATCTGAAGTGAAGCATCAGAATCTAAAACTGGACCCACAGGAGAGGTTCAAATTATAGAAAGTCAGAGTGTCAGTCCTTTTTTACTTCAATCGGCATTGTGCCTTTTGTATTAAATTCGGATGCAATTTCTGTGTTTCATCGTCAATAAGAAGGTGCAAGGTATACAGTAAACCTGAAGTGAAGCATCAGAATCTATAACTGGACTCACAGGAGTGGTTCAAATCTTAGAAAGTGAGAGTGTCAGTCATTTTTACTTCAGTCGGCATTGTGCCTTTTGTATTAAATTCGGATGCAATTTCTGTGCTTCTTCGTCAATAAGAAGGTCCAAGGGATACAGTAAATCTGAAGTGAAGCATCGGAATCTAAAACTGGACTCACAGGAATGGTTCAATACATAGAAAGTTAGAGTGTCAGTCCTCTTGTACTTAAGTCGGCATTGTGCATTTTGTATGAAATTCGGATTTAATTTCTGTGTTTCATCGTCAATAAGAGGGTCAAAGGGATACAGTAAACCTGAAGTGAAACATCGGAATCTAAAACTGGACTCACAGGAGAGGTTTGAATCATAGAAAGTTACAGTGTCAGTCCTCTTGTACTTAAGTCGGCATTGTGACTATTGAATTAAATTCGGATCCAAACTCTGTGTTTCATCGTCAATACGAAGGTCCAAGGGATACAGTAAACCTGAAGTGAAGCATCGGAATCTAAAACTGGACTCACAGGAGAGGTCCAAATCATCGAAAGTGAGAGTGTCAGTCCTCTTGTACTTAAGTCGGCATTGTGCCTTTTGTATTAAATTCCGATGCAATTTCTGTGTTTCATCGTCTATAAGATGGTGCAAGGTATACAGTAAACCTGAAGTGAAGCATCGGAATCTAACACTCAACTCACAGGAGAGGTTCAAATCAAAGAAAGTGACAGTGTCAGTCCTCTTGTAATTCAGTCGGCATTGTGCCTTTTGTATCAAATTCGGATGCAATTTCTGTGTTTCATCGTCAATAAGAAGGACCAAGGGATACAGTAAACGTGAAGTGAAGCATGGGAATCTGAAACTGGACTCACAGGAGAGCTTCAACTAATAGAAAGTGAGAGTGTCAGACCTCTTGTACTTAAGTCGGCATTGTGCCTTTTCTATTAAATTCGTATGCAATTTCTGTGTTTCATCGTCAATAAGAAGGTCCAAGGGATACAGTAAGCCCGAAGTGAAGCATCGGAATCCAAAACTGGACTCACAGGAGAGGTTCAAATAATAGAAAGTGAGAGTGTCCGTCCTCTTGTACTTAAGTCGGCATTGTACCTTTTGTATTAAATTCGGACGCAATTTCTGTGTTTCATCGTCAATACGAAGGTCCAAAGGATACAGTAAACCTGAAGTGAAGAATCGGAATCCAAAACTGGACTCACAGGAGAGGTTCAAATCATAGAAAGTGAGAGTGTCAGCCTTGTTTTACTTAAGTCGGCATTGTGCCTTGTGTATTAAATTCGGATGCAATTTCTGTGTTTCATCGTCAATAAGAGGGTCCAAGGTATACAGTAAACCTGAAGTGAAGCATCGGAATCTAAATCTGAACTCACAGGAGAGGTTCAAATCATAGAAAGTTTGAGTGTCAGTCCTCCTGTACTTAAGTCGGCATTGTGAGTTTTGTATCAAATTCGGATGCAATTTCTGTGTTTGATCGTCAATAAGATTGTCCAAGGGATACAGTAAACCTGAAATGAAGCATCGGAATCTAAAACTGGACTCACAGGAGAGGTTCAAATCATAGAAAGTGAGATTGTCAGCCCTTTTTTACTTCAGTCGGCATTGTGCCTTTTGTATTTAATTCCAACACAATTTCTGTGTTTCATCGTCAATAAGAAGGTGCAAGGTATATAGTAAACCTGAAGTGAAACATCGGAATCTAACACTAAACTCACAGGAGAGGTTGAAATCATAGAAAGTGAGAGTGTCAGTCCTCTTGTACTTAAGTCGGCAATGTACATTTTGTATTAAATTCGGATGCAATTTCTGTGTTTCATCGGCAATAAGAAGGTCCATGGGATACAGTACACCTGAAGTGAAGCATCGGAATCTAAAACTGGACTCACAGGAGAGGTTCAAATCATAGAAAGTAAGAGTGTCAGTCCTCTTGTACTTAAGTCGGCATTATGCCTTTTGTATTAAATTCGGATGCAATTTCTGTGATTCATCGTCAATAAGAAGGTCCGAGGTATACAGTAAACCTGAAATGAAGCATCGGAATCAAAAACTGGACTCACAGGGGAGGTTCAAATCATAGAAAGTTGGAGTGTCAGTCCTCTTGTACTTAAGTCGGCATTGTGACTTTTGTATCAAATTCGGATGCAATTTCTGTGGTTGATTGTCAAAAAGAAGGTCCAAGGAATACAGTAAACCTGAAGTGAAGCATCGGAATCTAAAACTGGACTCAAAGGAGAGCTTCAAATCATAGAAAGTTAGAGTGTCAGTCCTCTTGTACTTAAGTCGGCATTGTGCCTTTTGTATTAAATTCCGATGTCATTTCTGTGTTTCATCGTAAATAAAAAGGTGCAAGGTATACAGTAAACCTGAAGTGAACATCGGATTCTAAAACTGGACTCACAGGAGAGGTCCATGTCATAGAAATTGCGACTGTCAGTCCACTTGTAGTTAAGTCGACATTGTGCCTTTTTTATTAAATTCGGATGCCATTTCTGTGTTTCATCGTCAATAAGAATGTCCAAGGTATACATAAAACCTGAAATGAAGCATCGGAATCTAAAACTGGACTCACAGGAGAGGTTCAAATCATAGAAAGTTAGAATGTCAGTCTTCTTGTACTTAAGTCAGCATTGTGCCATTTGTATTAGATTCGGATTTAATTTCTGTGTTTCATCGTCAATAGGAAGGTCCAAGGGATACAGTAAACCTGAAGTGAAGCATCAAAATCTAAAACTGGACTCACAGGAGAGGTTCAAATCATCGAAAGTGTGAGTGTCAGTCCTCTTGTACTTATGTCGGCATTGTGCCTTTTGTATTAAATTCCGATACAATTTCTGTGTTTCAACGTCAATAATAAGGTGCAAGGTATACAGTAAACATGAAGTGAAGCATCGGAATCTAACACTCTACTCACAGGAAAGGTTCAAATCATAGAAATTGAGAGTTTCAGTCCTCTTGTACTTAAGTCGGCATTGTGCCTTTTGTATTAAATTCGGATGCAATTTCTCTGTTTCATCGTCAATAAGAAGGTCCAAGGGATACAGTAAACCTGAAGTGAAGCATCGGAATCTAAAACTGGACTCACAGGACAGGTTCATATCATAGAATCTTACAGTGCCAGTCCTCGTGTACCTAAGTCGGCATTGTGCCTTTTCTATCAAATTCGTATGCAATTTCTGTGTTTCATCGTCAATAAGAAGGTCCAAGGGATACAGTAAACCTGAAGTAAAGGATCGAATCCAAAACTGGACTCACAGGAGAGGTTCAAATCATTGAAAGTGAGAGTGTCAGTCCTCTAGTATTTAAGTCAGAATTGTACCTTTTGTATTAAATTCGGATGCTATTTCTGTGTTTCATAGTCAATACGAAGGTCCAAAGGATACAGTAAACCTGAAGTGAAGCATCGGAATCTAAAACTGGGCTCACAGGATAGGTTGAAATCATAGAAATTTGGAGTGTCAGTCCTCTTGTACTTAAGTCGGCATTGTGCCTTTGTACTAAATTCGGATTTAATTTCTGTATTTCATCGTCTATAAGAAGATCCAAGGAATACAGTAAACCTGAAGTGTAGCATCGGAATCTAAAACTGGACTCACAGGAGAGGTTCAAATCATAGAAAATTAGAGTGTCAGTCCTCTTGTACTTAAGTCGGCATCGTGCCTTTTGTATTAAATTCGGATCCAAACTCCGTTTTCCATCGTCAATAAGAAGGTCCAAGTGATACAGTAAACCTGAAGTGAAGCATCGGAATCTAAAACTGGACTCACAGGAGAGGTTCAAATCATCGAAAGTGAGAGTGTCAGTCCTCTTGTACTTAAGTCGGCATTGTGCCTCTTGTATTAAATACCAATGCAATTTCTGTGTTTCATCGTCAATAAGAAGGAGCAAGGTATACAGTAAACCTGAAGTGAAGCAACGGAATCTAAAACTGGACTCACAGGAGAGATTCAAATCATAGAAAGTGAGAGTGTCAGTCCTTTTTTACTTCAGTCGGCATCGTGCCTTTTGTATTAAATTCGGATGCAATTTCTGTGTTTCATCGTCAATAAGAAGATTGAAGGGATACAGTAAATCTGAAGTGAAGCATCAGAATCTAAAACTGGACCCACAGGAGAGGTTCAAATTATAGAAAGTCAGAGTGTCAGTCCTTTTTTACTTCAATCGGCATTGTGCCTTTTGTATTAAATTCGGATGCAATTTCTGTGTTTCATCGTCAATAAGAAGGTGCAAGGTATACAGTAAACCTGAAGTGAAGCATCGGAATCTATAACTGGACTCACAGGAGTGGTTCAAATCTTAGAAAGTGAGAGTGTCAGTCATTTTTACTTCAGTCGGCATTGTGCCTTTTGTATTAAATTCCGATGCAATTTCTGTGTTTCATCGTCTATAAGATGGTGCAAGGTATACAGTAAACCTGAAGTGAAGCATCGGAATCTAACACTCAACTCACAGGAGAGGTTCAAATCAAAGAAAGTGACAGTGTCAGTCCTCTTGTAATTCAGTCGGCATTGTGCCTTTTGTATCAAATTCGGATGCAATTTCTGTGTTTCATCGTCAATAAGAAGGACCAAGGGATACAGTAAACGTGAAGTGAAGCATGGGAATCTGAAACTGGACTCACAGGAGAGCTTCAACTAATAGAAAGTGAGAGTGTCAGACCTCTTGTACTTAAGTCGGCATTGTGCCTTTTCTATTAAATTCGTGTGCAATTTCTGTGTTTCATCGTCAATACGAAGGTCCAAAGGATACAGTAAACCTGAAGTGAAGAATCGGAATCCAAAACTGGACTCACAGGAGAGGTTCAAATCATAGAAAGTGAGAGTGTCAGCCTTGTTTTACTTAAGTCGGCATTGTGCCTTGTGTATTAAATTCGGATGCAATTTCTGTGTTTCATCGTCAATAAGAGGGTCCAAGGTATACAGTAAACCTGAAGTGAAGCATCGGAATCTAAATCTGAACTCACAGGAGAGGTTCAAATCATAGAAAGTTTGAGTGTCAGTCCTCCTGTACTTAAGTCGGCATTGTGAGTTTTGTATCAAATTCGGATGCAATTTCTGTGTTTGATCGTCAATAAGATTGTCCAAGGGATACAGTAAACCTGAAATGAAGCATCGGAATCTAAAACTGGACTCACAGGAGAGGTTCAAATCATAGAAAGTGAGATTGTCAGCCCTTTTTTACTTCAGTCGGCATTGTGCCTTTTGTATTTAATTCCAACACAATTTCTGTGTTTCATCGTCAATAAGAAGGTGCAAGGTATATAGTAAACCTGAAGTGAAACATCGGAATCTAACACTAAACTCACAGGAGAGGTTGAAATCATAGAAAGTGAGAGTGTCAGTCCTCTTGTACTTAAGTCGGCAATGTGCATTTTGTATTAAATTCGGATGCAATTTCTGTGTTTCATCGTCAATAAGAAGGTCCATGGGATACAGTACACCTGAAGTGAAGCATCGGAATCTAAAACTGGACTCACAGGAGAGGTTCAAATCATAGAAAGTAAGAGTGTCAGTCCTCTTGTACTTAAGTCGGCATTATGCCTTTTGTATTAAATTCGGATGCAATTTCTGTGATTCATCGTCAATAAGAAGGTCCGAGGTATACAGTAAACCTGAAGTGAAGCATCGGAATCAAAAACTGGACTCACAGGGGAGGTTCAAATCATAGAAAGTTGGAGTGTCAGTCCTCTTGTACTTAAGTCGGCATTGTGACTTTTGTATCAAATTCGGATGCAATTTCTGTGGTTGATTGTCAAAACGAAGGTCCAAGGAATACAGTAAACCTGAAGTGAAGCATCGGAATCTAAAACTGGACTCAAAGGAGAGCTTCAAATCATAGAAAGTTAGAGTGTCAGTCCTCTTGTACTTAAGTCGGCATTGTGCCTTTTGTATTAAATTCCGATGTCATTTCTGTGTTTCATCGTAAATAAAAAGGTGCAAGGTATACAGTAAACCTGAAGTGAACATCGGATTCTAAAACTGGACTCACAGGAGAGGTCCATGTCATAGAAATTGCGACTGTCAGTCCACTTGTAGTTAAGTCGACATTGTGCCTTTTTTATTAAATTCGGATGCCATTTCTGTGTTTCATCGTCAATAAGAATGTCCAAGGTATACATAAAACCTGAAATGAAGCATCGGAATCTAAAACTGGACTCACAGGAGAGGTTCAAATCATAGAAAGTTAGAATGTCAGTCTTCTTGTACTTAAGTCAGCATTGTGCCTTTTGTATTAGATTCGGATTTAATTTCTGTGTTTCATCGTCAATAGGAAGGTCCAAGGGATACAGTAAACCTGAAGTGAAGCATCAAAATCTAAAACTGGACTCACAGTAGAGGTTCAAATCATCGAAAGTGTGAGTGTCAGTCCTCTTGTACTTAAGTCGGCATTGTGCCTTTTGTATTAAATTCCGATACAATTTCTGTGTTTCAACGTCAATAATAAGGTGCAAGGTATACAGTAAATATGAAGTGAAGCATCGGAATCTAACACTCTACTCACAGGGAAGGTTCAAATCATAGAAAGTGAGAGTTTCAGTCCTCTTGTACTTAAGTCGGCATTGTGCCTTTTGTATTAAATTCGGATGCAATTTCTCTGTTTCATCGTCAATAAGAAGGTCCAAGGGATACAGTAAACCTGAAGTGAAGCATCGGAATCTAAAACTGGACTCACAGGAGAAGTTCAAATCATCGAAAGTGAGAGTGTCAGTCCTCTTGTACTTAAGTCGGCATTGTGCCTCTTGTATTAAATACCAATGCAATTTCTGTGTTTCATCGTCAATAAGAAGGAGCAAGGTATACAGTAAACCTGAAGTGAAGCATCGGAATCTAAAACTGGACTCACAGGAGTGGTTAAATTCATAGAAAGTTAGAGTGTCAGTCCTCTTGTACTTAAGTCGGCATTGTGCATTTTGTATGAAATTCGGATTTAATTTCTGTGTTTCATCGTCAATAAGAGGGTCAAAGGGATACAGTAAACCTGAAGTGAAACATCGGAATCTAAAACCGGACTCACAGGAGAGGTTTGAATCACAGAAAGTTACAGTGTCAGTCCTCTTGTACTTAAGTCGGCATTGTGCCTATTGAATTAAATTCGGATCCACACTCTGTGTTTCATCGTCAATACGAAGGTCCAAGGGATACAGTAAACCTGAAGTGAAGCATCGGAATCTAAAACTGGACTCACAGGAGAGGTCCAAATCATCGAAAGTGAGAGTGTCAGTCCTCTTGTACTTAAGTCGGCATTGTGCCTTTTGTATTAAATTCCGATGCAATTTCTGTGTTTCATCGTCTATAAGATGGTGCAAGGTATACAGTAAACCTGAAATGAAGCATCGGAATCTAACACTCAACTCACAGGAGAGGTTCAAATCAAAGAAAGTGACAGTGTCAGTCCTCTTGTAATTCAGTCGGCATTGTGCCTTTTGTATCAAATTCGGATGCAATTTCTGTGTTTCATCGTCAATAAGAAGGACCAAGGGATACAGTAAACGTGAAGTGAAGCATGGGAATCTGAAACTGGACTCACAGGAGAGGTTCAACTAATAGAAAGTGAGAGTGTCAGACCTCTTGTACTTAATTCGGCATTGTGCCTTTTCTATTAAATTCGTATGCAATTTCTGTGTTTCATCGTCAATAAGAAGGTCCAAGGGATACAGTAAACGCGAAGTAAAGCATCGGAATCCAAAACTGGACTCACAGGAGAGGTTCAAATAATAGAAAGTGAGAGTGTCCGTCCTCTTGTACTTAAGTCGGCATTGTACCTTTTGTATTAAATTCGGACGCAATTTCTGTGTTTCATCGTCAATACGAAGGTCCAAAGGATACAGTAAACCTGAAGTGAAGCATCGGAATCCAAAACTGGACTCACAGGAGAGGTTCAAATCATAGAAAGTGAGAGTGTCAGCCTTGTTTTACTTAAGTCGGCATTGTGCCTTGTGTATTAAATTCGGATGCAATTTCTGTGTTTCATCGTCAATAAGAGGGTCCAAGGTATACAGTAAACCTGAAGTGAAGCATCGGAATCTAAATCTGAACTCACAGGAGAGGTTCAAATCATAGAAAGTTTGAGTGTCAGTCCTCTTGTACTTACGTCGGCATTGTGAGTATTGTATCAAATTCGGATGCAATTTCTGTGTTTGATCGTCAATAAGATTGTCCAAGGGATACAGTAAACCTGAAATGAAGCATCGGAATCTAAAACTGGTCTCACAGGAGAGGTTCAAATCATAGAAAGTGAGATTGTCAGCCCTTTTTTACTTCAGTCGGCATTGTGCCTTTTGTATTTAATTCCAACACAATTTCTGTGTTTCATCGTCAATAAGAAGGTGCAAGGTATACAGTAAACCTGAAGTGAAACATCGGAATCTAACACTAAACTCACAGGAGAGGTTGAAATCATAGAAAGTGAGAGTGTCAGTCCTCTTGTACTTAAGTCGGCAATGTGCATTTTGTATTAAATTCGGATGCAATTTCTGTGTTTCATCGTCAATAAGAAGGTCCATGGGATACAGTAAACCTGAAGTGAAGCATCGGAATGTAAAACTGGACTCACAGGAGGGGTTCAAATCATAGAAAGTAAGAGTGTCAGTCCTCTTGTACTTAAGTCGGCATTATGCCTTTTGTGTTAAATTCGGATGCAATTTCTGTGATTCATCGTCAATAAGAAGGTCCGAGGTATACAGTAAACCTGAAGTGAAGGATCGGAATCTAAAACTGGACTCACAGGGGAGGTTCAAATCAAAGAAAGTTTGAGTGTCAGTCCTCTTGTACTTACGTCGGCATTGTGACTTTTGTATCAAATTCGGATGCAATTTCTGTGGTTGATTGTCAAAAAGAAGGTCCCAGGGATACAGTAAACCTGAAGTGAACATCGGATTCTAAAACTGGACTCACAGGAGAGGTCCATGTCATAGAAATTGCTACTGTCAGTCCACTTGTAGTTAAGTCGACATTGTGCTCTTTTTATTAAATTCGGATGCCATTTCTGTGTTTCATCGTCAATAAGAATGTCCAAGGTATACATAAATCCTGAAATGAAGCATCGGAATCTAAAACTGGACTCACAGGAGAGGTTCAAATCATAGAAAGTTAGAATGTCAGTCTTCTTGTACTTAAGTCAGCATTGTGCCTTTTGTATTAGATTCGGATTTAATTTCTGTGTTTCATCGTCAATAAGAAGGTCCAAGGGATACAGTAAACCTGAAGTGAAGCATCAAAATCTAAAACTGGACTCACAGGAGAGGTTCAAGTCATCGAAAGTGTGAGTGTCAGTCCTCTTAAACTTATGTCGGCATTGTGCCTTTTGTATTAAATTCCGATACAATTTCTAGGTTTCAACGTCAATAATAAGGTGCAAGGTATACAGTAAACATGAAGAGAAGCATCGGAATCTAACACTCTACTCACAGGAAAGGTTCAAATCATAGAAAGTGAGAGTTTCAGTCCTCTTGTACTTAAGTCGGCATTGTGACTTTTCTATTAAATTGGGATGCAATTTCTGTGCTTCATCGTCAATAAGAAGGTCCAAGGGATACAGTAAATCTGAAGTGAAGCATCGGAATCTAAAACTGGACTCACAGGAGAGGTTCAAATCATAGAAAGTTAGAATGTCAGTCTTCTTGTACTTAAGTCAGCATTGTGCCTTTTGTATTAGATTCGGATTTAATTTCTGTGTTTCATCGTCAATAAGAAGGTCCAAGGGATACAGTAAACCTGAAGTGAAGCATCAAAATCTAAAACTGGACTCACAGGAGAGGTTCAAATCATCGAAAGTGTGAGTGTCAGTCCTCTTGTACTTAAGTCGGCATTGTGCCTTTTGTATTAAATTCCGATACAATTTCTGGGTTTCAACGTCAATAATAAGGTGCAAGGTATACAGTAAACATGAAGTGAAGCATCGGAATCTAACACTCTACTCACAGGAAACGTTCAAATCATAGAAAGTGAGAGTTTCAGTCCTCTTGTACTTAAGTCGGCATTGTGACTTTTGTATTAAATTGGGATGCAATTTCTATGCTTCATCGTCAATAAGAAGGTCCAAGGGATACAGTAAACCTGAAGTGAAGCATCGGAATCTAAAACTGGACTCACAGGAGAAGTTCAAATCATCGAAAGTGAGAGTGTCAGTCCTCTTGTACTTAAGTCGGCATTGTGCCTATTGAATTAAATTCGGATCCAAACTCTGTGTTTCATCGTCAAATCAAAGGTCCAAGAGATACAGTAAACCAGAAGTGAAGCATCGGAATCTAAAACTGGACTCACAGGAGAGATTCAAATCATAGAAAGTGAGAGTGTCAGTCCTTTTTTACTTCAGTCGGCATCGTGCCTTTTGTATTAAATTCGGATGCAATTTCTGTGTTTCATCGTCAATAAGAAGATTGAAGGGATACAGTAAATCTGAAGTGAAGCATCGGAATCTAAAACTGGACCCACAGGAGAGGTTCAAATTATAGAAAGTCAGAGTGTCAGTCCTTTTTTACTTCAATCGGCATTGTGCCTTTTGTAATAAATTCGGATGCAATTTCTGTGTTTCATCGTCAATAAGAAGGTGCAAGGTATACAGTAAACCTGAAGTGAAGCATCGGAATCTATAACTGGACTCACAGGAGTGGTTCAAATCTTAGAAAGTGAGAGTGTCAGTCATCTTTACTTCAGTCGGCATTGTGCCTTTTGCATTAAATTCGGATGCAATTTCTGTGCTTCTTCGTCAATAAGAAGGTCCAAGGGATACAGTAAATCTGAAGTGAAGCATCGGTATCTAAAACTGGACTCACAGGAGAGGTTCAATTCATAGAAAGTTAGAGTGTCAGTCCTCATGTACTTAAGTCGGCATTGTGCCTTTTGTATGAAATTCGGATTTAATTTCTGTGTTTCATCGTCAATAAGAGGGTCAAAGGGATACAGTAAACCTGAAGTGAAACATCGGAATCTAAAACTGGACTCACAGGAGAGGTTCGAATCATAGAAAGTTACAGTGTCAGTCCTCTTGTACTTAAGTCGGCATTGTGCCTATTGAATTAAATTCGGATCCAAACTCTGTGTTTCATCGTCAAATCAAAGGTCCAAGGGATACAGTAAACCAGAAGTGAAGCATCGGAATCTAAAACTGGACTCACAGGAGAGGTCCAAATCATCGAAAGTGAGAGTGTCAGTCCTCTTGTACTTAAGTCGGCATTGTGCCTTTTGTATTAAATTCCGATGCAATTTCTGTGTTTCATCGTCAATAAGATGGTGCAAGGTATACAGTAAACCTGAAGTGAAGCATCGGAATCTAACACTCAACTCACAGGAGAGGTTCAAATCAAATAAAGTGACAGTGTCAGTCCTCTTGTAATTCAGGCGGCATTGTGCCTTTTGTATCAAATTCGGATGCAATTTCTGTGTTTCATCGTCAATAAGAAGGACCAAGGGATACAGTAAACGTGAAGTGAAGCATTGGAATCTGAAACTGGACTCACAGGAGAGGTTCAACTAATAGAAAGTGAGAGTGTCAGACCTCTTGTACTTAAGTCGGCATTGTGCCTTTTCTATTAAATTCATTTGCTATTTCTGTGTTTCATCGTCAATAAGAAGGTCCAAGGGATACAGTAAACCCGAAGTGAAGCATCGGAATCTAAATCTGAACTCACAGGAGAGGTTCAAATCATAGAAAGTATGAGTGTCAGTCCTCTTGTACTTAAGTCGGCATTGTGAGTTTTGTATCAAATTCGGATGCAATTTCTGTGTTTGATCGTCAATAAGATTGTCCAAGGGATACAGTAAACCTGAAGTGAAGCATCGGAATCTAAAACTGGACTCACAGGAGAGGTTCAAATCATAGAAAGTGAGATTGTCAGCCCTTTTTTACTTCAGTCGGCATTGTGCCTTTTGTATTAAATTCGGATGCAATATCTGTGTTTCATCGTCAATAAGAAGGTCCAAGGGATACAGTAAATCTGTAGTGAACCATCGGAATCTAAAACTGGACTCACAGAAGAGGTTCAAATCATAGAACGTTAGAGTGTAAGTCCTCTTGTACTTAAGTCGGCATTGTGCATTTTGTATTAAATTCGGATGCAATTTCTGTGATTCATCGTCAATAAGAAGGTCCGAGGTATACAGGAAACCTGAAGTGAAGCATCGGAATCTAAAACTGGACTCACAGGGGAGGTTCAAATCATAGAAAGTTAGAGTGTCAGTCCTCTTGTACTTAAGTCGGCATTGTGACTTTTGTATCAAATTCGGATGCAATTTCTGTGGTTGATTGTCAAAAAGAAGGTCCAAGGAATACAGTAAACCTGAAGTGAAGCATCGGAATCTAAAACTGGACTCACAGGAGAGCTTCAAATCACAGAAAGTTAGAGTGTCAGTCCTCTTGTACTTAAGTCGGCATTGTGCCTTTTGTATTAAATACCGATGTAATTTCTGTGTTTCATCGTAAATAAAAAGGTGCAAGGTATACAGTAAACCTGAAGTGAACATCGGATTCTAAAACTGGACTCACAGGAGAGGTCCATGTCATAGAAATTGCGACTGTCAGTCCACTTGTAGTTAAGTCGACATTGTGACTTTTTTATTAAATTTGGATGCCACTTCTGTGTTTCATCGTCAATAAGAATGTCCAAGGTATACATAAAACCTGAAATGAAGCATCGGAATCTAAAACTGGACTCACAGGAGAGGTTCAAATCATAGAAAGTGAGAGTGTCAGTCCTCTTGTACTTAAGTCGGCATTGTGCCTTTTGTTTGAATTCGGATGCAATTTCTGTGTTTCATCGTCAATAAGAAGGTGCAAGGGATACAGTAAACATGAAGTGAAGTATCGGAATCTAAAACTGGACTCACAGGAGAGGTTAAAATCATAGAAAGTGAGAGTGTCAGTCCTCTTGTACTTAAGTCGGCATTGTGCCTTTTGTATCACTTTCGGTTCAATTTCTGTGTTACCATCGTCAATAAGAAGGTGCAATGGATACAGTAAACATGAAGTGAAGTATCGGAATCTAAAACTGGACTCACAGGAGAGGTTGAAATCATAGAAAGTGAGAGTGTCAGTCCTCTTGTACTTAAGTCGGCATAAGCCTTTTGTATTAAATTCGGATGCAATTTCTTTGTTTCATCGTCAATAAGAAGGTCCATGGGATACAGTAAACCTGAAGTGAAGCATCGGAATCTAAAACTGGACTCACAGGAGTGGTTCTAATCATAGAAAGTTAGAGTGTCAGTCCTCTTGTACTTAAGTCGGCATTGTGCCTTTTGTATTAAGTTCGGATCCAAACACTGTGTTTCATTGTCAATAAGAAGGTCCAAGGGATACAGTAAACCTGAAGTGAAGCATCGGAATCGAAAACTGGACTCACAGGAGGTGTTCAAATCATTGAAAGTGAGAGTGTCAGTCCTCTTGTACTTAAGTCGGCAATGTGCCTTTTGTATTCAATTCGGATGCAATTTCTGTGTTTCATCGTCAATAAGAAGGTCCATGGGATACAGTAAACCTGAAGTGAAGCATCGGAATCTAAAACTGGACTCACAGGAGAGGTTCAAATCATAAAAAGTAAGAGTGTCAGTCCTCTTGTACTTAAGTCGGCATTATGCCTTTGTATTAAATTCGGATGCAATTTCTGTGATTCATCGTCAATAAGAAGGTCCGAGGTATACAGTAAACCTGAAGTGAAGCATCGGAATCTAAAACTGGACTCACAGGGGAGGTTCAAATCATAGAAAGTTGTAGTGTCAGTCCTCTTGTACTTAAGTCGGCATTGTGACTTTTGTATCAAATTCGGATGCAATTTCTGTGGTTGATCGTCAAAAAGAAGGTCCAAGGAATACAGTAAACCTGAATTGAAGCATCGGAATCTAAAACTGGACTCACAGGAGAGCTTCAAATCATAGAAAGTTAGAGTGTCAGTCCTATTGTACTTAAGTCGGCATTGTGCCTTTTGAATTTAATTGCGATGCAATTTCTGTGTTCTATCATCAATAAGAGGGCCCAAGGCATACAGTAAACCTGAAGTGAAGCATCAGGATCTAAAACTGGACTCACAGGAGAGGTTCAAATCATCGAAAGTGAGAGTGTCAGTCCTCTTGTACTTAAGTCGGCATTGTGCCTTTTGTTTAAATTCGGAAGCAATTTCTGTGTTACATCGTCAATAAGAAGGTGCAAGGGATACAGTAAACATGAAGTGAAGTATCGGAATCTAAAACTGCACTCACAGGAGAGGTTAAAATCATAGAAAGTGAGAGTGTCAGTCCTCTTGTACTTAAGTCGGCATTGTGCCTTTTGTATCACTTTCGGTTCAATTTCTGTGTTTCATCGTCAATAAGAAGGTGCAAGGGATATAGTAAACATGAAGTGAAGTATCGGAAACTAAAACTGGACTCACAGGATAGGTTAAAATCATAGAAAGTGAGAGTGTCAGTCCACTTGTACTTAAGTCGGCATAAGCCTTTTGTATTAAATTCGGATGCAATTTCTGTGTTTCATCGTCAATAAGAAGGTCCAAGGTATACAGTAAACCTGAAGTGAAGCATCGGAATCTAAAACTGGACTCACAGGAGAGGTTCAAATCATAGAAAGTTAGAGTGTCAGTCCTCTAGTACTTAAGTCGGCATTGTGCCTTTTGAATTTAATTACGATGCAATTTCAGTGCTTCATCGTCAATAAGAAGGTCCAAGGTACACAGTAAACCTGAAGAGAAGCATCGGAATCTAAAACTGGACTCAAAGGAGAGGTTCAAATCATAGAAATTTAGATTGTCAGTCCTCTTGTACTTAAGTCGGCATTGTGACTTTTGAATTTAATTCCGATGCAATTTCTGTGTTTCGTCGTCAATAAGAATGCCCAAGGTATACAGTAAACCTGAAGTGAAACATCGAAATCTAACACTAAACTCACAGGAGATGTTGATATCATAGAAAGTGAGAGTGTCAGTCCTCTTGTGCTAAGTCGGCATTGTGCCTTTTGTATTCAATTCGGATGCAATTTCTGTGTTTCATCGTCAATAAGAAGGTCCATGGGATACGGTAAACCTGAAGTGAAGCATCGGAATCTAAAACTGGACTCACAGGGGAGGTTCAAATCATAGAAAGTTGGAGTGTCAGTCCTCTTGTACTTAAGTTGGCATTGTGACTTTTGTATAAAATTCGGATGCAATATCTGTGGTTGATCGTCAAAAAGAAGGTCCAAGGAATACAGTAAACCTGAAGTGAAGCATCGGAATTCAAAACTGGACTCACAGGAGAGCTTCAATTCATAGAAAGTTAGAGTGTCAGTCCTATTGTACTTAAGTCGGCATTGTGCCTTTTGAATTTAATTGCGATGCAATTTCTGTGTTCCATCGTCAATAAGAGGGCCCAAGGCATACAGTAAACCTAAAGTGAAGCATCGGGATCTAAAACTGGACTCACAGGAGAGGTTCAAATCATCGAAAGTGAGAGTGTCAGTCCTCTTGTACTTAAGTCGGCATTGTGCCTTTTGTATTAAATTCCGATGCAATATCTGTGTTTCATCGTAAATAAAAAGGTGCAAGGTATACAGTAAACCTGAAGTGAACATCGGATTCTAAAACTGGACTCACAGGAGTGGTCCATGTCATAGAAAGTGCGACTGTCAGTCCACTTGTAGTTAAGTCGACATTGTGCCTTTTGTAGTAAATTCGGATGCCATTTCTGTGTTTCATCGTCAATAAGAATGTCCAAGGTATACATAAAACCTGAAATGAAGCATCGGAATCTAAAACTGGACTCACAGGAGAGGTTCAAATCATAGAAAGTGAGAGTGTCAGTCCTCTTGTACTTAAGTCGGCATTGTGCCTTTTGTTTAAATTCGGATGCAATTTCTGTGTTTCATCGTCAATAAGAAGGTGCAAGGGATACAGTAAACATGAAGGGAAGTATCGGAATCTAAAACTGGACTCACAGGAGAGGTTAAAATCATAGAAAGTGAGAGTGTCAGTCCTCTTGTTCTTAAGTCGGCATTGTGCCTTTTGTATCACTTTCGGTTCAATTTCTGTGTTTCATCGTCAATAAGAAGGTGCAAGGGATACAGTAAACATGAAGTGAAGTATCGGAATCTAAAACTGGACTCACAGGAGAGGTTAAAATCATAGAAAGTGAGTGTGTCAGTCCTCTTGTACTTAAGTCGGCATAAGCCTTTTGTATTAAATTCGGATGCAATTTCTGTGTTTCATCGTCAATAAGAAGGTCCAAGGTATACAGTAAACCTGAAGTGAAGCATCGGAATCTAAAACTGGACTCACAGGAGAGGTTCAAATCATAGAAAGTTAGAGTGTCAGTCCTCTAGTACTTAAGTCGGCATTGTGCCTTTTGAATTTAATTCCGATGCAATTTCAGTGCTTCATCGTCAATAAGAAGGTCCAAGGTACACAGTAAACCTGAAGAGAAGCATCGGAATCTAAAACTGGACTCACAGGAGAGGTTCAAATCATAGAAATTTAAAGTGTCAGTCCTCTTGTACTTAAGTCGGCATTGTGACTTTTGAATTTAATTCCGATGCAATTTCTGTGTTTCACCGTCAATAAGAAGGTCCAAGTTATACAGGCAACCTGAAGTGAAGCATCGGAATCTAAAACTGGACTCATAGGAGAGGTTCAAATCATAGAAAGTGAGATTGTCAGTCCTTTTTTACTACAGTCGGCATTGTGCCTTTTGTATTAAATTCGGATGCAATTTCTGTGTTTCATCGTCAATAAGAAGGTCCAAGGGATACAGTAAATCTGTAGTGAAGCATCGGAATCTAAAACTGGACTCACAGGAGAGGTTCAAATCATAGAAAGTTAGAGTGTAAGTCCTCTTGTACTTAAGTCGGCATTGTGCATTTTGTATAAATTCGGATTTAATTTCTGTGTTTCATCGTCAATATGAAGATCCAAGGGATACAGTAAACCTGAAGTGAAGCATCGGAATCTAAAACTGGACGCACAGGAGTGGTTCAAATCATAGAAAGTTAGAGTGTCAGTCCTCTTGTACTTAAGTCCGCATTGTGCCTTTTGTATTAAATTCGGATCCAAACTCTGTCTTTCATCGTCAATAAGAAGGTCCAAGGGATACAGTAAACCTGAAGTGAAGCATCGGAATCGAAAACTGGACTCACAGGAGGGGTTTCAATCATTGAAAGTGAGAGTGTCAGTCCTCTTGTACTTAAGTCGGCATTGAGCCTTTTGTATTAAATTCCAATGCAATTTCTGTGTTTCATCGTCAATAAGAAGGTGCAAGGTATACAGTAAACCTGAAGTGAAACATCGGAATCTAACACTAAACTCACAGGAGAGGTTGAAATCATAGAAAGTGAGAGTGTCAGTCCTCTTGTACTTAAGTCGGCAATGTGCCTTTTGAATTCAATTCGGATGCAATTACTGTGTTTCATCGCCAATAAGAAGGTCCATGGGATAAAGTAAACCTGAAGTGAAGCATCGGAATCTAAAACTGGACTCACAGGGGAGGTTCAAGTCATAGAAAGTGAGAGTGTCAGTCCTCTTGTACTTAAGTCGGCATTATGCCTTTTGTATTAAATGCGGATGCAATTTCTGTGATTCATCGTCAATAAGAAGGTCCGAGGTATACAGTAAACCTGAAGTGAAGCATCGGAATCTAAAACTGGACTCACAGGGGAGGTTCAAATCATAGAAAGTTGGAGTGTCAGTGCTCTTGTACTTAAGTCGGCATTGTGACTTTTGTATCAAATTCGGATGCAATTTCTGTGGTTGATCGTCAATAAGAAGGTCCAAGGAATACAGTAAACCTGAAGTGAAGCATCGGAATCAAAAACTGGACTCACAGGAGAGCTTCAAATCATTGAAAGTTAGAGTGTCAGTCCTATTGTACTTAAGTCGGCATTGTGCCTTTTGAATTTAATTGCGATGCAATTTCTGTGTTCCATCGTCAATAAGAGGGACCAAGGCATACAGTAAACCTGAAGTGAAGCATCGGGATCTAAAACTGGACTCACAGGAGAAGTTCAAATCATCGAAAGTGAGAGTGTCAGTCCTCTTGTACTTTAGTCGGCGTTGTGACTATTGTATTAAATTCCGATGCAATTTCTGTGTTTCATCGTCAATAAGAAGGTGCAAGGTATACAGTAAACCTGAAGTGAACGTCGGATTCTAAAACTGGACTCACAGGAGAGGTCCAAGTCATAGAATGTGCGACTGTCAGTCCACTTGTAGTTAAGTCGACATTGTGCCTTTTGTATTAAATTCGGATGCCATTTCTGTGTTTCATCGTCAATAAGAAGGTCCAAGGTATACATAAAATCTGAAATGAAGCATCGGAATCTAAAACTGGACTCACAGGAGAGGTTCAAATCATAGAAAGTGAGAGTGTCAGTCCTCTTGTACTTAAGTCGGCTTTGTGCCTTTTGTTTAAATTCGGAGGCAATTTCTGTGTTTCATCGTCAATAAGAAGGTGCAAGGGATACAGTAAACATGAAGTGAAGTATCGGAATCTAAAACTGGACTCACAGGAGAGGTTAAAATCATAGAAAGTGAGAGTGTCAGTCCTCCTGTACTTAAGTCGGCATTGTGACTTTTGTATTACCTCCGGTTCAATTTCTGTGTTTCATCGTCAATATGAAGGTGCAAGGGATACAGTAAACATGAAGTGAAGTATCGGAATCTAAAACTGGACTCACAGGAGAGGTTAAAATCATAGAAAGTGAGAGTGTCAGTCCTCTTGTACTTATGTCGGCATTGTGACTTTTGAATTTAATTCCGATACAATATCTGTGTTTCACCGTCAATAAGAATGTCCAAGGTATACAGTAAACCTGAAGTGAAGCATCGGAATCTAAAACTGGACTCACAGGAGAGGTTCAAACCAAGGCAAGTTAGAGTGTCAGTCCTCTTGCACTTAAGTCGGCATTGTGCCTTTTGTATTAAATTCGGATGCAATTTCTGTGTTTCATCGTCAATAGGATGGTCCAAGGGATACAGTAAACCTGAAGTGAAGCATCGGAATCTAAAACTGGACTCACAGGAGAGCTTCAAATCATAGAAAGGTAGAGTGTCAGTCCTATTGTACTTAAGTCGGCATTGTGCCTTTTGAATTTAATTGCGATGCAATTTCTGTGTTCCATCGTCAATAAGAGGGACCAAGGCATACAGTAAACCTGAAGTGAAGGATCGGGATCTAAAACTATACTCACAGGAGAGGTTCAAATCATCGAAAGTGAGAGTGTCAGTCCTCTTTTACTTAAGTCGGCATTGTGACTTTTGTATTAAATTCCGATGCAATTTCTGTGTTTCATCGTCAATAAGAAGGTGCAAGGTATACAGTAAACCTGAAGTGAACATCGCATTCTAAAACTGGACACACAGGAGAGGTCCAAGTCATAGAAAGTGCGACCGTCAGTCAACTTGTAGTTAAGTCGACATTGTGAGTTTTGTATTAAATTCGGATGTCATTTCTGTGTTTCATCGTCAATAAGAAGGTCCAAGGTATACATAAAACCTGAAATGAAGCATCGGAATCTTAAACTGGACTCACAGGAGAGGTTAAAATCATAGAAAGTGAGAGTGTCAGTCCTCTTGTACTTAAGTCGGCATTGTGCCTTTTGTATTAAATTCGGATGCAATTCCTGTGTTTCATCGTCAATAAGAAGGTTCAAGGTATACAGTAAACCTGAAGTGAACATCGGATTCTAAAACTGGACTCACAGGAGAGGTTCAAATCATAGAAAGTGCGACTGTCAGTCCACTTGTAGTAAAGTCGACAGTGTGCGTTTTGTATTAAATTCGGATTCCATTTCTGTGTTTCATCGTCAATAACAAGGAATAAGGTATACAGGAAACCTGAAGTGAAGCATCGGAATCTAAAACTGGACTCACAGGAGAGGTTCAAATCATAGAGAGTGAGAGTGTCTGTCCTCTTGTACCTATGTCGGCATTGTGCCTTTGCAATTGAATTCGGATGCAATTTCTGTGATTCATCGTCAATAAGAAGGTGCAAGGGATACAGTAAACATGAAGTGAAGTATCGGAATCTGAAACTGGACTCACAGGAGAGGTTCAAATCATAGAAGGTTAGAGTGTCAGTCCTCTTGTACTTAACTCGGCATTGTGCCTTTTGAATTCAATTCCGATGCAATTTCAGTGCTTCATCGTCAATAAGAAGGTCCAAGGTACACAGAAAACCTGAAGAGAAGCATCGGAATCTAAAACTGGACTCACAGGAGACGTTAAAATCGTAGAAATTGAGAGTGTCAGTCCTCTTGAACTTAAGTCAGCATTGTGCCTTTTGTATCAAATTCGGATGCAATTTCTGTGGTTGATCGTCAATAAGAAGGACCAAGGAATACAGTAAACCTGAAGTGAAGCATCGGAATCTAAAACTGGACTCACAGGAGAGCTTCAAATCATTGAAAGTTAGAGTGTCAGTCCTATTGTACTTAAGTCGGCATTGTGCCTTTTGAATTTAATTGCGATGCAATTTCTGTGTTCCATCGTCAATAAGAGGGACCAAGGCATACAGTAAACCTGAAGTGAAGCATCGGGATCTAAAACTGGACTCACAGGAGAAGTTCAAATCATCGAAAGTGAGAGTGTCAGTCCTCTTGTACTTTAGTCGGCATTGTGACTATTGTATTAAATTCCGATGCAATTTCTGTGTTTCATCGTCAATAAGAAGGTGCAAGGTATACAGTAAACATGAAGTGAACGTCGGATTCTAAAACTGGACTCACAGGAGAGGTCCAAGTCATAGAAAGAGCGACTGTCAGTCCACTTTTAGTGAAGTCGACATTGTGCCTTTTGTATTAAATTCGGATGCCATTTCTGTGTTTCATCGTCAATAAGAAGGTCCAAGGTATACATAAAATCTGAAATGAAGCATCGGAATCTAAAACTGGACTCACAGGAGAGGTTCAAATCATAGAAAGTGAGAGTGTCAGTCCTCTTGTACTTAAGTCGGCTATGTGCCTTTTGTTTAAATTCGGAGGCAATTTCTGTGTTTCATCGTCAATAAGAAGGTGCAAGGGATACAGTAAACATGAAGTGAAGTATCGGAATCTAAAACTGGACTCACAGGAGAGGTTAAAATCATAGAAAGTGAGAGTGTCAGTCCTCCTGTACTTAAGTCGGCATTGTGATTTTTGTATTACCTCCGGTTCAATTTCTGTGTTTCATCGTCAATAAGAAGGTGCAAGGGATACAGTAAACATGAAGTGAAGTATCGGAATCTAAAACTGGACTCACAGGAGAGGTTAAAATCATAGAAAGTGAGAGTGTCAGTCCTCTTGTACTTATGTCGGCATTGTGACTTTTGAATTTAATTCCCATACAATATCTGTGTTTCACCGTCAATAAGAAGGTCCAAGGTATACAGTAAACCTGAAGTGAAGCATCGGAATCTAAAACTGGACTCACAGGAGAGGTTCAAACCAAGGCAAGTTAGAGTGTCAGTCCTCTTGCACTTAAGTCGGCATTGTGCCTTTTGTATTAAATTCGGATGCAATTTCTGTGTTTCATCGTCAATAGGATGGTCCAAGGGATACAGTAAACCTGAAGTGAAGCATCGGAATCTAAAACTGGACTCACAGGAGAGCTTCAAATAATAGAAAGGTAGAGTGTCAGTCCTATTGTACTTAAGTCGGCATTGTGCCTTTTGAATTTAATTGCGATGCAATTTCTGTGTTCCATCGTCAATAAGAGGGACCAAGGCATACAGTAAACCTGAAGTGAAGCATCGGGATCTAAAACTATACTCACAGGAGAGGTTCAAATCATCGAAAGTGAGAGTGTCAGTCCTCTTTTACTTAAGTCGTCATTGTGACTTTTGTATTAAATTCCGATGCAATTTCTGTGTTTCATCGTCAATAAGAAGGTGCAAGGTATACAGTAAACCTGAAGTGAACATCGCATTCTAAAACTGGACACACAGGAGAGGTCCAAGTCATAGAAAGTGCGACTGTCAGTCAACTTGTAGTTAAGTCGACATTGTGAGTTTTGTATTAAATTCGGATGTCATTTCTGTGTTTCATCGTCAATAAGAAGGTCCAAGGTATACATAAAACCTGAAATGAAGCATCGGAATCTTAAACTGGACTCACAGGAGAGGTTAAAATCATAGAGAGTGAGAGTGTCAGTCCTCTTTTACTTAAGTCGGCATTGTGCCTTTTGTATTAAATTCGGATGCAATTCCTGTGTTTCATCGTCAATAAGAAGGTTCAAGGTATACAGTAAACCTGAAGTGAACATCGGATTCTAAAACTGGACTCACAAAAGAGGTTCAAATCATAGAAAGTGCGACTGTCAGTCCACTTGTAGTAAAGTCGACAGTGTGCGTTTTGTACTAAATTCGGATTCCATTTCTGTGTTTCATCGTCAATAACAAGGTATAAGGTATACAGGAAACCTGAAGTGAAGCATCGGAATCTAAAACTGGACTCACAGGAGAGGTTCAAATCATAGAAATTTAGAGTGTCAGTTCTCTTGTACTTGAGTCGGCATTGTGACTTTTGAATTTAATTCCCATGCAATTTCTGTGTTTCGCCGTCAATAAGAAGGTCCAAGGAATACAGTAAACATGAAGTGAAGTATCGGAATCTGAAACTGGACTCACAGGAGAGGTTCAAATCATAGAAGGTTAGAGTGTCAGTCCTCTTGTACTTAACTCGGCATTGTGCCTTTTGAATTCAATTCCGATGCAATTTCAGTGCTTCATCGTCAATAAGAAGGTCCAAGGTACACAGAAAACCTGAAGAGAAGCATCGGAATCTGAAACTGGTCTCACAGGAGAGGTTCAAATCATAGAAGTTTAGAGTGTCAGTCCTCGTGTACTTAAGTCGGCATTGTGACTTTTGAATTTAATTCCCATGCAATTTCTGTGTTTCGCCGTCAATAAGAAGGTCCAAGGAATACAGTAAACATGAAGTGAAGCATCGGAATCTAAAACTGGTCTCACAGGAGAGGTTCAAATCGTAGCAACTTAGAGTGTCAGTCCTCTTGCACTTAAGTCGGCATTGTGCCTTTTGTATTACATTCGGTTCAATTTCTGTGTTTCATCGTCAATAAGAAGGTGCAAGGGATACACTAAACATGAAGTGAAGTATCGGAATCTAAAACTGGACTCATAGGAGAGGTTAAAATCATAGAAAGTGAGAGTGTCAGTCCTCTTGTACTTAAGTCGGCATAAGCCTTTTGTATTAAATTCGGATGCAATTTCTGTGTTTCATCGTCAATAAGAAGGTCCATATTATACAGTAAACCTGAAGTGAAGCATCGGGATCTAAAACTGGACTCACAGGAGAGGTTCAAATCATCGAAAGTGAGAGTGCAGTCCTCTTTTACTTAAGTCGGCATTGTGCCTTTTGTATTAAATTCCGACGCAATTTCTGTGTTTCATCGTCAATAAGAAGGTGCAAGGTATACAGTAAACCTGAAGTGAACATCGGATTCTAAAACTGGACACACAGGAGAGGTCCTAGTCATAGAAAGTGCGACTGTCAGTCCACTTGTAGTTAAGTCGACATTGTGCCTTTTGTATTAAATTCGGATGCCATTTCTGTGTTTCATCGTCAATAAGAAGGTCCAAGGTATACATAAAACCTGAAATGAAGCATCGGAATCTTAAACTGGACTCACAGGAGAGGTTCAAATCATAGAAAGTTAGAGTGTCAGTCCTCTTGTACTTAAGTCGGCATTGTGACTTTTGAATTTAATTCCGATGCAATTTCTGTGTTTCACCGTCAATAAGAAGGTCCAAGGAATACAGTAAACCTGACGTGAAGCATCATAATCTAAAAGTGGACTCACAGGAGAGGTTCAAATAATAGCAAGTTAGAGTGTCAGTCCTCTCGCACTTAAGTCGGCATTGTGCCATTTGTATTAAATTCGGATGCAATTTCTGTGTTTCATCGTCAATAGGATGGTCCAAGGGATACAGTAAACCTGAAGAGAAGTATCGGAATCTAAAACTGGAGTCACAGGAGAGCTTCAAATCATAGAAAGTTAGAGTGTCAGTCCTATTGTACTTATGTCGGCATTTTGCCTTTTGAATTTAAATGCGATGGAATTTCTATGTTCCATCGTCAATAAGAGGGTCCAAGGTATACAGTAAACCTCTTGTACTTAGGTCGGCAGTGTGCAATTTGTATTAAATTCGGATGAAATTTCTGTGTTTCATCGTCAATAAGAAGGTCCAAGGTATACAGTAAACCTGACGTGAAGCATCGGAATCTAAAACTGGTCTCACAGGAGAGGTTCAAATCATAGCAAGTTAGAGTGTCAGTCCTCTTGCACTTAAGTCGGCATTGTGCCTAATGTATTAAATTCGGATGCAATTTCTGTGTTTCATCGTCAATAAGATTGTCCAAGGGATACAGTAAACCTGACGTGAAGCATCGGAATCTAAAACTGGACTCACAGGAGAGGTTCAAATCATAGAAAGTGAGAGTGTCAGATACTCTTGTACTTAAGTCGGCATTGTGCCTTTTGTATTACATTCGGTTCAATTTCTGTGTTTCATCGTCAATAAGAAGGTGCAAGGGATACAGTAAACATGAAGTGAAGTATCGGAATCTAAAACTGGACTCACAGGAGAGGTTAAAATCATAGAAAGTGAGAGTGTCAGTCCTCTTGTACTTAAGTTGGCATAAGCCTTTTGTATTAAATTCGGATGCAATTTCTGAGTTGCATCGTCAAAAAGAAGGTCTAAGGTATACAGTAAACCTGAAGTGAAGCATCGGAATCCAAAAATGGACTCACAGGAGAGGTTCAAATCATTGAAAGTTAGAGTGTTAGTCCTCTAGTACTTAGGTCGGTAATGTGCCTCTTGAATTTAATTCCGATGCAATTTCAGTGCTTCATCGTCAATAAGAAGGTCCAAGGTACACAGTAAACCGGAAGAGAAGCATCGGAATCTAAAACTGGACTCACAGGAGAGGTTCAAATCATAGAAATTTAGAGTGTCAGTTCTCTTGTACTTGAGTCGGCATTGTGACTTTTGAATTTAATTCCGATGCAATTTCTGTGTTTCACCGTCAATAAGAAGGTCCAAGGTATACAGTAAACCTGAAGTGAAGCATCGGAATCTAAAACTGAACTCACAGGAGAGGTTCAAATCATAGAAATTTAGAGTGTCAGTCCTCTTGTACTTAAGTCGGCATTGTGACTTTTGAATTTAATGCGATGCAATTTCTGTGTTCCATCGTCAATAAGAGGGTCCAAGGTATACAGTAAACCTGAAGTTAAGCATCGGGATCTAAAACTGGACTCACATGAGAGGTTCAAATCATAGAAAGTGACAGTGTCAGTCCTCTTGTAGTTAAGTCGACATTGTGCCTTTTGTATTAATTCTGATGCCATTTCTGTGTTTCATCGTCAATAAGAACGTCCAAGGTATACAGGAATCCTGAAGTGAAGCATCGGAATCTAAAACTGGACTCACAGGAGAGGTTCAAATCATAGAAAGTGAGAGTGTCAGTCCTCTTGTACTTAAGTCGGCATTGTGCCTTTTGTATTAAATTCGGATGCAATTTCTGTGTTTCATCGTCAATAAGAAGGTGCAAGGGATACAGTAAACATGAAGTGAAGTATCGGAATCTAAAACTGGACTCACAGGACAGGTTAAAATCATAGAAAGTGAGAGTGTCAGTCCTCTTGTACTTAAGTCGGCATGAGCCTTTTGTATTAAATTCGGATGCAATTTCTGTTTCATCGTCAATAAAAAGGTCCAAGGTATACAGTAAACCTGAAGAGATGCATCGGAATGTAAAACTGGACACACAGGAGAGGTTCAAATCATAGAAAGTTAGAGTGTCAGTCCTCTAGTACTTAAGTCGGCATTGTGCCTTTTGTATTAAATTGGGATGCAATTTCTGTGTTTCATCGTCAATAAGAAGGTCCAAAGTATACAGCAAACCTGAAGTGAAGCATCGGAATCTAAAACTGGACTCATAGGGGAGGTTCAAATCATAGAAAGTTGGAGTGTCAGTCCTCTTGTACTTAAGTCGGCATTGTGACTTTTGTATCAAATTCGGATGCAATTTCTGTGGTTGATCGTCAAAAAGAAGGTCCAAGGAATACAGTAAACCTGAATTGAAGCATCGGAATCCAAAACTGACTCACAGGAGAGCTTCAAATCATAGAAAGTTAGAGTGTCAGTCCTATTGTACTTAAGTCAGCATTGTGCCTTTTGAATTTAATTGTGATGCAATTTCTGTGTTCCATCATCAATAAGAGGGCCCAAGGCATACAGTAAACCTGAAGTGAAGCATCAGGATCTAAAACTGGACTCACAGGAGAGGTTCAAATCATCGAAAGTGAGAGTGTCAGTCCTCTTGTACTTAAGTCGGCATTGTGCCTTTTGTATTAAATTCCGATGCGATTTCTGTGTTTCATCGTAAATAAAAAGGTGCAAGGTATACAGTAAACCTGAAGTGAACATCGGATTCTAAAACTGGACTCACAGGAGAGGTCCATGTCATAGAAAGTGCGACTGTCAGTCCACTTGTAGTTAAGTCGACATTGTGCCTTTTGTATTAAATTCGGATGCCATTTCTGTGTTTCGTCATCAATAAGAATGTCCAAGGTATACATAAAACCTGAAATGAAGCATCGGAATCTAAAACTGGACTCACAGGAGAGGTTCAAATCATAGAAAGTGAGAGTGTCAGTCCTCTTGTACTTAAGTCGGCATTGTGCCTTTTGTTTAAATTCGGAAGCAATTTCTGTGTTTCATCGTAAATAAGAAGGTGCAAGGGATACAGTAAACATGAAGTGAAGTATCGGAATCTAAAACTGGACTCACAGGAGAGGTTAAAATCATAGAAAGTGAGAGTGTCAGTCCTCTTGTACTTAAGTCGGCATTGTGCCTTTTGTATCACTTTCGGTTCAATTTCTGTGTTTCATCGTCAATAACAAGGTGCAAGGGATACAGTAAACATGAAGTGAAGTATCGGAATCTAAAACTGGACTCACAGGAGAGGTTAAAATCATAGAAAGTGAGAGTGTCAGTCCACTTGTACTTAAGTCGGCATAAGCCTTTTGTATTAAATTCGGATGCAATTTCTGTGTTTCATCGTCAATAAGAGGGTCCAAGGTATACAGTAAACCTGAAGTGAAGCATCGGAATCTAAAACTGGACTCACAGGAGAGGTTCAAATCATAGAAAGTTAGAGTGTCAGTCCTCTAGTACTTAAGTCGGCAATGTGCCTTTTGAATTTAATTCCGATGCAATTTCAGTGCCTCATCGTCAATAAGAAGGTCCAAGGTACACAGTAAAGCTGAAGAGAAGCATCGGAATCTAAAACTGGACTCACAGGAGAGGTTCAAATCATAGAAATTTAGAGTGTCAGTCCTGTTGTACTTAAGTCGGCATTGTGACTTTTGAATATAATTCCGATGCAATTTCTGTGTTTCACCGTCAATAAGAAGGTCCAAGGTATACAGGAAACCTGAAGTGAATCATCGGAATCTAAAACTGGACTCATAGGAGAGGTTCAAATCATAGAAAGTGAGATTGTCAGTCCTTTTTTACTACAGTCGGCATTGTGCCCTTTGTATTAAATTCGGATGCAATTTCTGTGTTTCATCGTCAATAAGAAGGTCCAAGGGATACAGTAAATCTGTAGTGAAGCATCGGAATCTAAAACTGGACTCACAGGAGAGGTTCAAATCATAGAAAGTTAGAGTGTCAGTCCTCTTGTACTTAAGTCGGCATTGAGCCTTTTGTATTAAATTCCAGTGCAATTTCTGTGTTTCATCGTCAATAAGAAGGTGCAAGGTTTACAGTAAACCTGAAGTGAAACATCGGAATCTAACACTAAATTCACAGGAGAGGTTGATATCATAGAAAGTGAGAGTGTCAGTCCTCTTGTGCTTAAGTCGGCATTGTGCCTTTTGTATTCAATTCGGATGCAATTTCTGTGTTTCATCGTCAATAAGAAGGTGCAAGGGATACAGTAAACATGAAGTGAAGTATCGGAATCTAAAACTGGACTCATAGAAGAGGTTAAAATCATAGAAAGTGAGAGTGTCAGTCCTCTTGTACTTAAGTCGACATAAGCCTTTTGTATTAAATTCGGATGCAATTTCTGTGTTTCATCGTCAATAAGAAGGTCCAAGGTATACAGTATACCTGAAGTGAAGCATCGGAATCTAAAACTGGACTCACAGGAGAGCTTCAAATCATAGAAAGTTAGAGTGTCAGTCCTATTGTACTTAAGTCGGCATTGTGCCTTTTGAAATTAATTGCGATGCAATTTCTGTGTTCCATCGTCAATAAGAGGGACCGAGGCATACAGTAAACCTGAAGTGAAGCATCGGAATCTAAAACTGGACTCATAGGGGAGGTTCAAATCATAGAAAGTTGGAGTGTCAGTCCTCTTGTACTTAAGTCGGCATTGTGACTTTTGTATCAAATTCGGATGCAATTTCTGTGGTTGATCGTCAAAAAGAAGGTCCAAGGAATACAGTAAACCTGAATTGAAGCATCGGAATCCAAAACTGGACTCACAGGAGAGCTTCAAATCATAGAAAGTTAGAGTGTCAGTCCTATTGTACTTAAGTCAGCATTGTGCCTTTTGAATTTAATTGTGATGCAATTTCTGTGTTCCATCATCAATAAGAGGGCCCAAGGCATACAGTAAACCTGAAGTGAAGCATCAGGATCTAAAACTGGACTCACAGGAGAGGTTCAAATCATCGAAAGTGAGAGTGTCAGTCCTCTTGTACTTAAGTCGGCATTGTGCCTTTTGTATTAAATTCCGATGCGATTTCTGTGTTTCATCGTAAATAAAAAGGTGCAAGGTATACAGTAAACCTGAAGTGAACATCGGATTCTAAAACTGGACTCACAGGAGAGGTCCATGTCATAGAAAGTGCGGACTGTCAGTCCACTTGTAGTTAAGTCGACATTGTGCCTTTTGTATTAAATTCGGATGCCATTTCTGTGTTTCGTCATCAATAAGAATGTCCAAGGTATACATAAAACCTGAAATGAAGCATCGGAATCTAAAACTGGACTCACAGGAGAGGTTCAAATCATAGAAAGTGAGAGTGTCAGTCCTCTTGTACTTAAGTCGGCATTGTGCCTTTTGTTTAAATTCGGAAGCAATTTCTGTGTTTCCTCGTCTATAAGAAGGTGCAAGGGATACAGTAAACATGAAGTGAAGTATCGGAATCTAAAACTGGACTCACAGGAGAGGTTAAAATCATAGAAAGTGAGAGTGTCAGTCCTCTTGTACTTAAGTCGGCATTGTGCCTTTTGTATCACTTTCGGTTCAATTTCTGTGTTTCATCGTCAATAACAAGGTGCAAGGGATACAGTAAACATGAAGTGAAGTATCGGAATCTAAAACTGGACTCACAGGAGAGGTTAAAATCATAGAAAGTGAGAGTGTCAGTCCTGTTGTACTTAAGTCGGCATTGTGACTTTTGAATATAATTCCGATGCAATTTCTGTGTTTCACCGTCAATAAGAAGGTCCAAGGTATACAGGAAACCTGAAGTGAATCATCGGAATCTAAAACTGGACTCATAGGAGAGGTTCAAATCATAGAAAGTGAGATTGTCAGTCCTTTTTTACTACAGTCGGCATTGTGCCCTTTGTATTAAATTCGGATGCAATTTCTGTGTTTCATCGTCAATAAGAAGGTCCAAGGGATACAGTAAATCTGTAGTGAAGCATCGGAATCTAAAACTGGACTCACAGGAGAGGTTCAAATCATAGAAAGTTAGAGTGTCAGTCCTCTTGTACTTAAGTCGGCATTGAGCCTTTTGTATTAAATTCCAGTGCAATTTCTGTGTTTCATCGTCAATAAGAAGGTGCAAGGTTTACAGTAAACCTGAAGTGAAACATCGGAATCTAACACTAAATTCACAGGAGAGGTTGATATCATAGAAAGTGAGAGTGTCAGTCCTCTTGTGCTTAAGTCGGCATTGTGCCTTTTGTATTCAATTCGGATGCAATTTCTGTGTTTCATCGTCAATAAGAAGGTGCAAGGGATACAGTAAACATGAAGTGAAGTATCGGAATCTAAAACTGGACTCATAGAAGAGGTTAAAATCATAGAAAGTGAGAGTGTCAGT
>NW_025727539.1:0-60487 GCF_021461385.2 Schistocerca piceifrons
TCAGTCCTCTTGTACTTAAGTCGGCATTGTGCCATTTGTATTAAATTCGGATGCAATTTCTGTGTTTCATCGTCAATAAGAAGGTCCAAGGGATACAGTAAACCCGAAGTGAAGCACCAGAATCTAAAACCGGACTCACAGGAGAGATTCAAATCATAGAAAGTTAGAGTGTCACTCGTCTTGAACTTACGTCGGTATTGTGCTATTTGTATTAAATTCGGATGCAATTTCTGTGTTTTCATCGACAATATGAAAGGTCCCAAGTGATACAGTAAACCTTAAGTGAAGCATCGGAATCTAAAACTGGACTCACAGGAGAGGTTCAAATTATAGAATGTTAGAGTGTCAGTCCTCTTTTACTTAAGTTCGGCATTGTGCCTTTTGTATTAAATTCGGATGCAATTTCTGTGTTTTCATCGTCAATAAGAAGGTCCAAGGGATACAGTAAACCTGAAGTGAAGCATCGGAATCGAAACTGGGCTCACAGGAGAGGTTCAAATCATAGAAAGTTAGATTGTCAGTCCTCTTTTACTTAAGTCGGCATTGTGCCTTCTGTATTGAATTCCGATGCAATTTCTGTGTTTCATCGTCAATGAGAAGGTGCAATGTATACAGTAAACGTTTAAGTGAAGCATCGGAACATAAAACTGGGATTCACAGGAGAGGCTCAAATCATAGTGAGAGTGTCAGTTCCTCTTGTACTTAAGTCGGCATTGTGCCATTTGTAT
This sequence comes from Schistocerca piceifrons, assembly GCF_021461385.2. Classification (NCBI taxonomy): domain Eukaryota; kingdom Metazoa; phylum Arthropoda; class Insecta; order Orthoptera; family Acrididae; genus Schistocerca; species Schistocerca piceifrons. The sequence continues at coordinate 729 of NW_025727539.1, forward strand.
TGAATTCCGATGCAATTTCTGAGTTTCATCGTCAATAAGAAGGTGCAAGGTATACAGTAAACCTGAAGTGAAGCATCGGAATCTAAAACTGGACTCACAGGAGAGGTTCAAATCATAGAAAGTGAGAGTGTCAGTCCTCTTTTACTTAAGTCGGCATTCGTGCCTTTTGAATTTAATTCCGATGCAATTTCTGTGTTTCTTCGTCAATAAGAAGGTACAAGGTATACAGTAAACCTGAAGTGAAGCATCGGAATCTAAAACTGGCCTCACAGGAGAGGTTCAAATCATAGAAAAGTGTGACTGCGAGTCCTCTTGTACTTAAGTCGGCATTGTGCCTTTTGTATTAAATTCGGATGCAATTTCTGTGTTTCATCGTCAATAAGACGGTCCAAGGGATACAGTAAACCTCAAGTGAAGCATCGGAATCTAAAACTGGACTCACAGGAGAGGTTCAAATCATAGAAAGTGAGAGTGTCAGTCCTCTTGTACTCAAGTCGCCATTGTGATTTTTGTAATAAATTCGGATGCAATTTCTGTGTTTCATCGTCAATAAGAAGGTCCAAGTGATTCAGTAAACCTGAAGTGAAGCATCGGAAACTAAAACTGGACTCACAGGAGATTTTTCAAATCATAGAATGTTTGGAGTGTCAGTCCTCTTCTACTTAAGTCCGGCATTGTGCCTTTTGTATTAAATTCCGATGCAATTCCTGTGTTTGATCGTCAATAAGAAGGAGCAAAGTATACAGTACACCTGAAGTGAAGAATCGGAATCTAAAACTGGACTCAGAGGAGAGGCTAAAATCATAGAAAGTGAGAGTGTCAGTCCTCTTTGACTTAAGTCGGCAGTGTGCTTTTGAATTTAATTCCGATGCAATTTCTGAATTTCATCGTCAATAACAAGGTCCAAGGGATACAGTTAAAACCTGACGTGAAGCATCGGAATCTAAAATTGGAGTCACAGGAGAGGTTCTATACATCGAAAGTGAGAGTGTCAGTCCTTTTGTACTTAAGTCGGCATTGTGCCTTTAGTATTAAATTCCGATGCAATTTCTGTGTTTCATCGTCAATACGAAAGTGCAAGGTATACAGTAAACCTGAAGTGAAGCATCGGAATCTAAAACTAGACTCTCAGGATAGGTTGAAATCATAGAAAGTTAGAGTGCCAGTCCTCTTTTACTTAAGTCGGCATTGTGCCTTTTGTATTAAATTCCGATGCAATTTCTATGTTTCATCGTCAATAAGAAGGTGCAAGGTGTACAGTAAATCTGAAGTGAAGCATCGGAATCTAAAACTGGACTCACAGGAGAGGCTCAAATCATAGAAAGTTAGAATGTCAGTTCTCTTGTACTTAAGTCGGCATTGTGCCTTTTGTATTAATCTCGGATGTAATTTCTGTGTTTCATCGTCAATAAGAAGGTCCAAGGGATACAGTAAACCTCAAGTGAAGCATCGGAATCTAAAACTGGACTCACAGGAGAGGTTCAAATCATAGAAAGTGAGAGTGTCAGTCCTCTTGTACTCAAGTCGCCATTGTGATTTTTGTAATAAATTCGGATGCAATTTCTGTGTTTCATCGTCAATAAGAAGGTCCAAGTGATTCAGTAAACCTGAAGTGAAGCATCGGAAACTAAAACTGGACTCACAGGAGATTTTCAAATCATAGAATGTTGGAGTGTCAGTCCTCTTCTACTTAAGTCGGCATTGTGCCCTTTTGTATTAAATTCCGATGCAATTCCTGTGTTTGATCGTCAATAAGAAGGAGCAAAGTATACAGTACACCTGAAGTGAAGAATCGGAATCTAAAACTGGACTCAGAGGAGAGGCTAAAATCATAGAAAGTGAGAGTGTCAGTCCTCTTTGACTTAAGTCGGCAGTGTGCTTTTGAATTTAATTCCGATGCAATTTCTGAATTTCATCGTCAATAACAAGGTCCAAGGGATACAGTAAACCTGACGTGAAGCATCGGAATCTAAAACTGGACTCACAGGAGAGGTTCAAAACATAGAAAGTTTTGAGTGTCAGTCCTCTTTTACTTAAGTCGGCATTGTGCCTTTTGTATTAAATTCCGATGCAATATCTGTGTTTCATCGTGAATAAGAAGGTGCAATGTATACAGTAAACCCTAAAGTGAACCATCGGAATCTAAAACTGGACCCACAGGATAGGTTCAAATCATAGAAAGTGAGAGTGTCAGTCCTCTTGTACTTAAGTCGGCATTGTGCCATTTGTATTGAAATCGGAAGCAGTTTCTGTGTTTCATCGACAATAGGAAGGTCCAAGGGATACAGTAAACCTGAAGTGAAGCATCGGAATCTAAAACTGGACTCACAGGAGAGGTTAAAATCATAGAAAGTGAGAGTGTCAGTATTCTTGTAATTATGGTGGCATTATGCCATTTGTATTACATTCGGATGCAATTTCTGAGTTTCATCGTCAATAAGAAGGTCCAAGGGATACAGTAAACCTCAAGTGAAGCATCGTAATCTAAAACTGCACTCACAGGAGAGGTTCAAATCATAGAAAGTGAGAGTGTCAGTCCTCTTGTACTTAAGTCGGTATTGTGCTATTTGTATTAGAATTCGGATGCAATTTCTGTGTTTCATCGACAATATGAAGGTCCAAGGGGATACAGTAAACCTTAAGTGAAGCATCGGAATCTAAAAACTGGACTCACAGGAGAGGTTCAAATTATAGAATGTTAGAGTGTCAGTCCTCTTTTACTTAAGTCGGCATTGTGCCTTTTGTATTAAATTCGGATGCAATTTCTGTGTTTCATCGTCAATAAGAAGGTCCAAGGGATACAGTAAACCTGAAGTGAAGCATCGGAATCTAAAACTGGGCTCACAGGAGAGGTTCAAATCATAGAAAGTTAGAGTGTCAGTCCTCTTTTACTTAAGTCGGCATTGTGCCTTCTGTATTGAATTCCGATGCATTTCTGTGTTTTCATCGTCAATGAGAAGGTACAATGTATACAGTAAACGTTAAGTGAAGCATCGGAACATAAAACTGGATTCACAGGAGAGGCTCAAATCATAGTAAGTGAGAGTGCCAGTCCTCTTTTACTTAAATCGCCATTGTGCCTTTTGAATTTAATTCCGATGCAATTTCTGTGTTTCATCGTCAATAAGAAGGTCCAAGGCATACAGTAAAACGTTAAGTGAAGCATCGGAATCTGAAACTGGACCCGCAGGAGAGGTTCAAATCATAGAATGTTAGAGTGTCAGTACTCTTTTACTTAAGTCGGCATTGTGCCTTTTGTATTAAACTCGGATGCAATTTCTGCGTTTCATCGTCAATAAGAAGGTCCAAGGGATACAGTAAACCTGAAGTGAAGCATCAGAATCTAAAACTGGACTCACAGGAGAGGTTCAAATCATAGAAAGTGTGACTGCGAGTCCTCTTGTACTTAAGTCGGCATTGTGCCTTTTGTATTAAATTCGGATGCAATTTCTGTGTTTCATCGTCAATAAGAAGGTCTAACGGATACAGTAAACCTGAAGTGAAGCATCGGAATGTAAAACCGGACTCACAGGAGTGGTTCAAATCATTGTAAGTGAGAGTGTCAGTCCTCTTTTACTTAAATCGCCATTGTGCCTTTTGAATTTAATTCCGATACTATTTCAGTGCTTCATCGTCAATAAGAAGGTCCAAGGTACACTGTAAACCTGAAGAGAAGCATCGGCATTTAAAATTGGACTCACAGGAGTGGTTTCAAATCATAGAAAGCTAGAATGTCAGTCTTCTTGTACTTATGTCGGCATTGTGCCTTTTGTATTAAATTCGGATGCAATTTCTGTGTTTCATCGTCAATAAGAAGGTCCAAGGGATACAGTAAGTCTGAAGTGAAGCATCGGAATCTAAAAGTGGGAGTCACAGGAGAGGTTCTATACATCGAAAGTGAGAGTGTCAGTCCTTTTGTACTTAAGTCGGCATTGTGCCTTTAGTATTAAATTCCGATGCAATTTTCTGTGTTTCATCGTCAATACGAAAGTGCAAGGTATACAGTAAACCTGAAGTGAAGCATCGGAATCTAAAACTAGACTCTCAGGATAGGTTGAAATCATAGAAAGTTAGAGTGCCAGTCCTCTTTTACTTAAGTCGGCATTGTGCCTTTTGGATTAAATTCCGATGCAATTTCTGTGTTTCATCGTCAATAAGAAGGTGCAAGGTGTACAGTAAATCTGAAGTGAAGCATCGGAATCTAAAAACTGGACTCACAGGAGAGGTTCAAATCATAGAAAGTTAGAATGTCAGTCCTCTTGTACTTAAGTCGGTATTGTGCCTTTTGAATTTAATAACGATGCAACTTCTGTGTTTCATCGTCAATAAGAAACTGCAAGGGTATACAGTAAACCTGAAGTGAAGCATCGGAATCTAAAATTTGACTCACAGGAGAGGCTCAAATCAAAGAAAGTGAGAGTGTCAGTCCTCTTTTACATAAGTCGGCATTGTGCCTTTTGAATTTAATTCCGATGCAATATCTGTGTTTCATCGTCAATAAGAAAGTCCAAGGGATACAGTAAACCTGCAGTGAAGCATTGGAATCTAAAACTGGACTCACGGGAGAGGTTCAAATCATAGAAAGTTAGGGTGTCACTCCTCTTGTACTTAAGTTTAATATTGTGCCTTTTGTATTAAATTCGGATGCAATTTCTGTGTTTCATCGTCAATAAGAAGGTCCAAGGTATACAGTAAACCTGAAGTGAAGCATCGGAATCTAAAACTGGACTCACAGGAGAGATTCAAATCATAGAAAGTTAAAGTGTTAGTCCTCTTTTAATTAAGTCGTCATTGTGCCTTTTGTACTAAATTCCGATGCAATTTCTGTGTTTCATCGTCAATAGGAAGGTGCAAGGTATAGAGTAAACCTGAAGTGAAGCACGGAATCTAAAACTGGACTCACAGGAGAGGTTAAAATCATAGAAAGTGAGAGTGACAGTCGTCTTGTACTGAAGTCGGCATTGTGGCATTTGTATTAAATTCGGATGCAATTTCTGTGTTTCATCGTCAATAAGAAGGTCCAAGGGATACAGTAAACCTGAAGTGAACCATCGGAATCTAAAAACTGGACTCACAGGTGAGGTTCAAATCATAGAAAGTGAGAGTGTCAGTCCTCTTGTACTTAAGTCGGCATTGTGCCACTTGTATTAAAATTGGATGCAATTTCTGGGTTTCATCGTCCATAAGAATGTCCAAGGGATACAGTAAACCTGAAGTGAAGCATCTGAATCTCAAACCGGACTCACAGGAGAGATTCAAATTATAGAATGTTTGAGTGTCACTCCTCTTGTACTTAAGTCGGTATTGTGCCTTTTGTATTATATTCGGATGCAATTTCTGTGTTTTCATCGTCAATAAGAAGGTCCAAGGGATACAGTAAACCTTAAGTGAAGCATCGGAATCTAAAACTGGATTCACAGGAGAGGTTCAAATTATAGAATGTTAGAGTGTCAGTCCTCTTTTACTTAAGTCGGCATTGTGCCATTTGTATTGAATTCGGATGCAATTTCTGTGTTTCATCGTAAATAGGAAGGTCCAAGGGATAGAGTAAACCTGAAGTGAAGCATCGGAATCTAAAACTGGACTCACAGGAGAGGTTCAAATCATAGAAAGTGAGAGTGTCAGTCCTCTTGTAATTAAGTCGACATTATGCCATTTGTATTAAATTCGGATGCAATTTCTGTGTTTCATCGTCAATAGGAAGGTCCAATGGATACAGTAAACCTGAAGTAATGCATCGGAATCTAAACTGGACTCACAGGAGAGGTTCAAATCATAGAAAGTTAGAGTGTCAGTCCTCTTTTACTTAAGTCGGCATTGTGCCTTTTGTATTAAATTCCGATGCAATTATTGTGTTTCATCGTCAATGAGAAGGTGCAATGTATACAGTAAACGTTAAGTGCAGCATCGGAACATAAAACTGGATTCACAGGAGAGGTTCAAATCATAGTAAGTGAGAGTGTCAGTCCTCTTTTACTTAAGTCGGCATTGTGCCTTTTGCATTTAATTCCGAAGCCATTTCTGTGTTTTCATCGTCAAAAAGAAGGTCCAGGGGATACAGTAAACCTGAAGTGAAGCATCGGAATCTAAAACTGGACTCACAGGAGAGGTTCAAATCATAGAAAGTGAGAGTGTTACTCCTCTTGTACTTAAGTCGGCATAGTGCCATTTGCTTAACTTCGGATGCAATTTCTGTGTTTCATCGTCAATAAGAAGGTCCAAGGGATACAGTAAACCTGAAATGAATCATCGGAATCTAAAACTGGGACTCACACGAGAGATTCAAACCATAGAAGGTAAGAGTGTCACTTCACTTGTACTTAAGTCGGCATTGTGCCTTTTGTATTAAACTCGGATGCAATTTCTGTGTTTCATTGTCAATAAGAAGGTCCAAGGGATACAGTAAACCTGAAGTGAAGCATCGGAATCTAAAACTGGACTCACTGGAGAGGTTCGAAAGTGAGAGTGTCAGTCCTTTTTACTTCAGTCGGCATTGTGCCTTTTGTATTAATTTCCGATGCAATTTCTGTGTTTCATCGTCAATAAGAAGGTGCAAGGTATGCAGTAAACCTGAAGTGAAGCATCGGAATCTAAAACTGGACTCACAGGAGAGCTTCAAATCATAGAAAGTGAGAGTGTCAGTCCTCTTCCACTTAAGTCGGCATTGTGCCTTTTGTATAAAATTCGGATGCAATTTCAGCGTTTCATCGTCAATAAGAAGGGCCAAGGGATACAGTAAACCTGAAATGAAGCATCGGAATCTAAAACTGAACTCACAGGAGAGATTCAAATCATAGAAAGTTAGAGTGTCGCTTCTCTTGTACTTAAGTCGGTATTGTGCCTTTTGTATTAAATTCGAATGCAATTTCTGTGTTTCATAGTCAATAAGAAGATCCAAGGGATACAGTAAACCTGAAGTGAAGCATCGGAATCTAAAACCGGACTCACAGGAGTGGTTCAAATCATAGTAAGTGAGAGTGTCAGTCCTCTTTTACTTAAGTCGGCATTGTGCCTTTTGAATTTAATTCCGATTCAGTTTCAGTGCTTCATCGTCAATAAGAAGGTCCAAGGTACACAGTATAATTGAAATGAAGCATCGGAATCTAAAACTGGATTCACAGGAGAGGTTCAAACCATAGAAAGTGAGAGTGTCAGTCCGCTTGTACTTAAGTCGGCATTGTGCCCTTCTGTATTAAAATCGGGTTTAATTTCTGTGTTTCATCGTCAATAAGAAGGTCCAAGTGATACAGTAAACCTGAAGTGAAGCATCGGAATCGAAAACAGGACTCACAGGAGAGGTTCAAATCATAGAAAGTGAGAGTGTCAGTCCTCTTGTACTTAAGTCGGCATAGTGCCATTTACATTAAATTCGGATGAAATTTCTGTGTTTCATCGTCAATAAGAAGGTCCAAGGAATACAGTAAACCTGACATGAAGAATCCGAATCTAAAACTGGACTCACAGGAGAGATTCAAATCATTGGAAATTAGAGTGGTACTTCTCTTGTACTAAAGTCAGTATTGTGCCTTTTCTATTAAATGCGGATGCAATTTCTGTGTTTCATCGTCAATAAGAAGGTCCAAGGAATACAGTAAACATGAAGTGAAGCATCGGAATCAAACACTTAACTCACAGGAAAGAATCAAATCATAGAAAGTGAGAGCGTCAGTCCTCTTGTACTTAAGTCGGCATTGTGCATTTTGTATTAAATTCGGATGCAATTTCTGTGTTTCATAGTCAATAAGAGAGATCTAAGGGATACAGTAAACCTGAAGTGAAGCATCGGAATCTAAAACCGGACTCACAGGAGTGGTTCAAATCATAGTAAGTGAGAGTGTCGGTCCTCTTTTACTTATGTTGGCATTGTGCCTTTTGAATTTAATTCCGATTCAGTTTCAGTGCTTCATCGTCAATAAGAAGGTCCAAGGGAGACAGTAAACCTGAAGTGAAGCATCGGAATCTAAACTGGACTCACTGGAGAGGTTCAAATCTTCGAAAGTGAGAGTGTCAGTCCTCTTGTACTTAAGTTGGCATTGTGCCTTTTGTATTAAATTCCGATGCAATTTCTGTGTTTCATCGTCAATAAGAAGGTGCAAGGTATACAGTAAACCTGAAGGGAAGCATCGGAATCTAACACTTAACTCACAGGAAAGGTTCAAAACATTGAAAGTGATAGCGTCAGTCCTCTTGTACTTAAGTCGGCATTGTGCCTTTTGTATTAAATTCGGATGCAATTTCTGTGTTTCATCGTCAATAAGAAGGTCCAAGGGATACAGTAAACGTGAAGTGAAGCATCGGAATCTAAAACTGGACTCACAAGAGAGGTTTAAATCATAGAAAGTGAGAGTGTCAGTCCTCTTGTACTTAAGTCGGCATTGTGCCTTTTGAATTCAATTCCGATGCAATTTCTGTGTTTCATCGGCAATAAGGAGGTGCAAGGTATACAGTAAACCTGAAGTGAAGCATCGGAATCTAAAACTAGACTCACAGGAGAGGTTCAAATCATAGAAAGTGAGAGTGTCAGTCCTCTTGTACTTAAGCCGCCATTGTGATTTTTGTAATAAATTAGGCTGAAATTTCTGTGTTTCGTCGTCAATAAGAAGGTGCAACGTATACAGTAAACCTGAAGCGAAGCATCGGAATCTAAAACTACACTCACAGGAGAGGTTCAAATTATAGAAAGTGAGAGTGTCAGTCCTCTTGTACTTAAGTCGGCATTGTGCCTTTTGTATTAAATTCCGATGCAATTTCTGTGTTTCATCGTCAATATAAACGATCAAGGGATACAGTAAACCTGAAGTGGAGCATCGGAATCTAAAACTGGACTCACAGGAGAGGTTCAATTCATAGAAAGATAGAGTGTCAGTACTCTTGTACTTAAGTCGGCATTGTGCCTTTCGAATTTAATTCCGATTCAGTTTCAGTGCTTCATCGTCAATAAGAAGGTCCAAGGTACACAGTATACCTGAAATGAAGCATCGGAATCTAAAACTGGACTCACAGGAGAGGTTCAAATCATAGAGAGTTAGAGTGTCAGTCCTCTTGTACATAAGTCGGCATTGTGCCTTTTGTATTAAATTCGGATGCAATTTCTGTGTTTCATCGTCAATATAAAGGTTCAAGGGATACAGTAAACCTGAAGTGGAGCATCGGAATCTAAAACTGGACTCACAGGAGAGGTTCAAATCATAGAAAGATAGTGTGTCAGTCCTCTTGTACTTAAGTCGGCATTGTAACAATTTGCATCAAATTTGGATGCAATTTCTGTGTTTGATCGTCAGTAAGAAGGTCCAAGGGATTCAGTAAACCTGATGTGAAGCATCGCAATCAAATTGTAGACTCACAGGAGAGGTTCAAAACATAGAAAAAACAGAGTGTCAGTCCGTATTTAGTTCAGTCGGCATTGTGCCTTTTGTATTAAATTCGGTTGCAATGTCTGTGTTTCATCGTCAACAAGACGGTCCAAGGGATACAGTATATCTGAAGTGAAGCATCGGAATCTAAAACTGGATTCACAGGAGAGGTTCAAATCATAGAAAGTTAGAGTGTCAGTCCTCTTGTACTTAAGTCGGCATTGTGCCTTTTGTATTAAAATCGGATTTAATTTCTGTGTTTCATCGTCAATGAGAAGGTCCAAGGGATACAGTAATCCTGAAGTGAAGCATCGGAATCGAAAACTGGACTCACAGGAGAGGTTCAAATCATAGAATGTTAGAGTGTTAGACCTCTTGTACTTAAGTCGGCATTGTGCCATTTGAACTAAATTCGGACCCAAACTCTGTGTTTCATCGTCAATAAGAAGGTCCAAGGGATACAGAAAACCTGAAGTGAAGCATCGGAATCTAAAACTGGACTCACAGGAGAGGTTCAAATCATCGAAAGTGAGAGTGTCAGTCCACTTGTACTTAAGTCGGCATTGTGGCTTTTGTATTAAATTCGGATGCAATTCCTGTGTTTCATCGTCAATAAGAAGGTCCAAGGGATACAGTAAACATGAAGTGAAGCATGGGAATCTAAAACTGGACTCACAGGAGAGGTTCACATCATAGAAAGTGAGAGCGTCAGTCCTCATGTATTTAAGACGGCATTGTGCCTTTTGTATTAAATTCGGATGCAATTTCTGTGTTTCATCGTCAATAAGAAGGTCCAAGGGATACAGTAAACCTGAAGTGAAGCATCGGAATCTAAAACCGGACTCACAGGAGTGGTTCAAATCGTAGTAAGTGAGAGTGTCAGTCCTCTTGTACTTAAGTCGGCATTGTGCCTTTTGTATTAAATTCGGATGCAATTTCTGTGTTTCATAGTCAATAAGAAGATCCATGGGATACAGTAAACCTGAAGTGAAGCATCGGAATCTAAAACCGGACTCACAGGAGTGGTTCAAATCATAGTAAGTGAGAGTGTCAGTCCTCTTTTACTTAAGTCGGCATTGTGCCTTTTGAATTTAATTCCGATTCAGTTTCAGTGCTTCATCGTCAATAAGAAGGTCCAAGGGACACAGTATACCTGAAATGGAGCATCGGAATCTAAAACTGGACTCACAGGAGAGGTTCAAATCATAGAGAGTTAGAGTGTCAGTCCTCTTGTACATAAGTCGGCATTGTGCCTTTTGTATTAAATTCGGATGCAATTTCTGTGTTTCATCGTCAATATAAACGATCAAGGGATACAGTAAACCTGAAGTGGAGCATCGGAATCTAAAACTGGACTCACAGGAGAGGTTCAATTCATAGAAAGATAGAGTGTCAGTACTCTTGTACTTAAGTCGGCATTGTGACATTTTGCATCAAATTCGGATGCAATTTCTGTGTTTGATGGTCAGTAAGAAGGTCCAAGGGATTCAGTACACCTGAAGTGAAGCATCGCAATCAAATTGTAGACTCACAGGAGAGGTTCAAAGCATAGAAAAAGAGAGTGTCAGTCCGTATTTACTTCAGTCGGCATTGTGCCTTTTGTATTAAATTCGGATGCAATGTCTGTGTTTCATCGTCAATAAGACGGTCCAAGGGATACAGTAAATCTGAAGTGAAGCATCGGAATCTAAAACTGGATTCACAGGAGAGGTTCAAATCATAGAAAGTTAGAGTGTCAGTCCTCTTGTACTTAAGTCGGCATTGTGCATTTTGTATTAAATTCCGATGCAATTTCCGTGTTTCATCGTCAATAAGAAGGTGCAAGGTATACAGTAAACCTGAAGTGAAGCATCGGAATCTAACACTTAACTCACAGAAAAGGTTCAAATCATAGAAAGTGAGAGCGTCAGTCCTCTTGTACTTAAGTCGGTATTGTGCCTTTTGTATTAAATTCAGATGCAATTTCTGTGTTTCATCGTCAATAAGACGGTCCAAGGGATACAGTAAATCTGAAGTGAAGGATCGGAATCTAAAACTGGATTCACAGGAGAGGTTCAAACCATAGAAAGTGAGAGTGTCAGTCCTCTTGTACTTAAGTCGGCATTGTGCCTTTTGTATTAAAATCGGATTTAAGTTCTGTGTTTCATCGTCAATAAGAAGGTCCAAGGGATACAGTAAACCAGAAGTGAAGCATCGGAATCGAAACCTGGACTCACAGGAGAGGTTCAAATCATAGAAAGTGAGAGTGTCTGTCCTCTTCTACTTAAGTCGGCATAGTGCCATTTACATTAAATTCGGATGAAATTTCTGTGTGTTTCATCGTCAATAAGAAGGTCCAAGGGATACAGTAAACCTGACATGAAGAATCCGAATCTAAAACTGGACTCACAGGTGAGATTCAAATCATTGAAAGATAGAGTGGTACTTCTCTTGAACTAAAGTCAGTATTGTGCCTTTTCTATTAAATTCGGATGCAATTTCTGTGTTTCATCGTCAATAAGAAGGTGCAAGGTATACAGTAAACCTGAAGTGAAGCATCGGAATCTAGAACTGGACTCACAGGAAAGGTTCAAATCATAGAAAGTGAGAGTGTCAGTCCTTTTTTACTTCAGTCGGCATTGTGCCTCTTGTATTAAATTCGGATGCAATATCTGTGTTTCATCGTCAATAAGAAGGTCAAAGGGATACAGTAAACCTGAAGTGAAGCATCGGAATCTAAAACTGGACTCACTGGAGAGGTTCAAATTTTCGAAAGTGAGAGTGTCAGTCCTCTTGTACTTAAGTCGGCATTGTGCCTTTTGTATTTAATTCGGATTTAATTTCTGTGTTTCATCGTCAATAAGAAGGTCCAAGGGATACAGTAAACCTGAAGTGAAGCATCGGAATCATAAACTGGACTCACTGGAGAGGTACATAACTTCGAAAGTGAGAGTGTCAGTCCTCTTGTACTTAAGACGGCATTGTGCCTTTTGTATTAAATTCCGATGCAATTTCTGTGTTTCATCGTCAATAAGAAGGTGCAAGGTATACAGTAAACCTGAAGTGAAGCATCGGAATCTAACACTTAACTCACAGGAAAGGTTCAAATCATAGAAAGTGAGAGCGTCAGTCCTCTTGTACTTAAGTCGGCAGTGTGCCTTTTGTATTAAATTCGGATGCAATTTCTGTGTTTCATCGTCAATAAGAAGGTCCAAGGGATACAGTAAACGTGAAGTGAAGCATCGGAATCTAAAACTGGACTCACAGGAGAGGTTTAAATCATAGAAAGTGAGAGTGTCAGTCCTCTTGTACTTAAGTCGGCATTGTGCCTTTTGAATTTAATTCCGATGCAATTTCTGTGTTTCATCGTCAATAAGGAGGTGCAAGGTATACAGTAAACCTGAAGTGCAGCATCGGAATCTAAAACTAGACTCACAGGAGAGGTTCAAATCATAGAAAGTGAGAGTGTCAGTCCTCTTGTACTTAAGCCGCCATTGTGATTTTTGTAATGAATTAGGATGAAATATCTGTGTTTCATCGTCAATAAGAAGGTGCAAGGTATACAGTAAACCTGAAGCGAAGCATCGGAATCTAAAACTAGACTCACAGGAGAGGTTCAAATCATAGAAAGTGAGAGTGTCAGTCCTCTTGTACTTAAGTCGGCATTGTGCCTTTTGTATTAAATTCCGATGCAATTTCTGTGTTTCATCATCAATAAGAAGGTGCAAGGTATACAGTAAACCTGAAGTGAAGCATCGGAATCTAACACTCAACTCACAGGAGAGGTTCAAATCATAGAAAGTGAGAGTGTCAGGCCTCTTGTACTTAAGTCGCCATTGTGATGTTTGTAACAAATTCGGATGCAATTTCTGTGTTTCATCGTCAATAAGTAGGTCAAAGGGATACAGTAAACCTGAAGTGAAGCATCGTAATCTAAAAGTGGACTCGCAGGAGAGGTTCAATTCATAGAAAGTTAGAGTGTCAGTCCTCTTGTACTTAAGTCGGCATTGTGCCTTTTGTATTAATTTCCTATGCAATTTCTGTGATTCATCGTCAATAAGAAGGTGCAAGGTATGCAGTAAACCTGAAGTGAAGCATCGGACTCTAAAACTGGACTCACAGGAGAGCTTCAAATCGTAGAAAGTGAGAGTGTCAGTCCTCTTTTACTTAAGTCGGCATTGTGCATTTTGTATTGAATTCGGATGCAATTTCAGCGTTTCATCGTCAATAAGAAGGGCCAAGGAATACAGTAAACCTGAAATGAAGCATCGGAAGCTAAAACTGAACTCACAGGAGAGATTCAAATCATAGAAAGTTAGAGTGTCGCTTCTCTTGTACTTAAGTCGGTATTGTGCCTTTTGTATTAAATTCGGATTCAATTTCTGTGTTTTATCGTCAATAAGAAGGTCCAAGGGATACAGTAAACCTGAAGTGAACCATCGGAACCTAAAACTGGAATCACAGGAGAGGTTCAAATCATAGAAAGTGAGAGGGTCAGTCCTCTTGTACTTAAGTCGGCATTGTGCCTTTTGCATTAAATTCGGATGCAATTTCTGTGTTTCATAGTCAATAAGAAGATCCAAGGGATACAGTAAACCTGAAGTGAAGAATCGGAATCTAAAACCGGACTCACAGGAGAGGTTCAAATCATAGAGAGTTAGAGTGTCAGTCCTCTTGTACATAAGTCGGCATTGTGCCTTTTGTATTAAATTCGGATGCAATTTCTGTGTTTCATCGTCAATATAAAGTTTCAAGGGATACAGTAAACCTAAAGTGGAGCTTCGGAATCTAAAACTGGACGCACAGGAGAGGTTCAAATCATAGAAAGATAGAATGTCAGTCCTCTTGTACTTAAGTCGGCATTGTAACATTTTGCATCAAATTCGGATGCAATTTCTGTGTTTGATCGCCAGTAAGAAGTTCCAAGGGATACCGTAAACCTGAAGTGAAGCATCGCAATGAAATTGTAGACTCACAGGAGAGGTTCAAAGCTAAGAAAAAGAGACTGTCAGTCCGTATTTACTTCAGTCGGCATTGTGCCTTTTGTATTAAATTCGGTTGCAATGTCTGTGTTTCGTCGTCAATAAGACGGTCCAAGGGATACAGTAAATCTGAAGTGAAGCATCAGAATCTAAAACTGGATTCACAGGAGATGTTCAAATCATAGAAAGTTAGAGTGTCAGTCCTCTTGTACTTAAGTCGGCATTGTGCCTTTTGTATTAAATTCCGATGCAATTTCCGTGTTTCATCGTCAATAAGAAGGTGCAAGGTATACAGTAAACCTGAAGTGAAGCATCGGAATCTAACACTTAACTCACAGAAAAGGTTCAAATCATAGAAAATGAGAGCGTTAGTCCTCTTGTACTTAAGTCGGTATTGTGCCTTTTGTATTAAATTCGGATGCAATTTCTGTGTTTCATCGTCAATAAGACGGTCCAAGGGATACAGTAAATCTGAAGTGAAGCATCGGAATCTAAAACTGGATTCACAGGAGAGGTTCAAACCATAGAAAGTGAGAGTGTCAGTCCTCTTGTACTTAAGTCAGCATTGTGCCTTTTGTATTAAAATCGGATTTAATTTCTGTGTTTCATCGTCAATAAGACGGTCCAAGGGATACAGTAAACCAGAAGTAAAGCATCGGAATCGAAACTTGGACTCACAGGAGAGGTTCAAATCATAGAAAGTGAGAGTGTCTGTCCTCTTCTACTTAAGTCGGCATAGTGCCATTTACATTAAATTCGGATGAAATTTCTGTGTTTCATCGTCAATAAGAAGGTCCAAGGGATACAGTAAACCTGACATGAAGAATCCGAATCTAAAACTGGACTCACAGGAGAGATTCAAATCATTGAAAGTTAGAGTGGTACTTCTCTTGTACTAAAGTCAGTATTGTGCCTTTTCTATTAAATTCGGATGCAATTTCTGTGTTTCATAATCAATAAGAAGGTGCAAGGTATACAGTAAACCTGAAGTGAAGCATCGGAATCTAGAACTGGACTCACACGAAAGGTTCAAATCATAGAAAGTGAGAGTGTCAGTCCTTTTTTACTTCAGTCGGCATTGTGCCTTTTGTATTAAATTCGGATGCAATACCTGTGTTTCATCGTCAATAAGAAGGTCAAAGGAATACTGTAAACCTGAAGTGAAGCATCGGAATCTAAAACTGGACTCACTGGAGAGGTTCAAATCTTCGAAAGTGAGAGTGTCAGTCCTCTTGTACTTAAGTCGGCATTGTGCCTTTTGAATTTAATTCGGATATAATTTCTGTGTTTCATCGTCAATAAGAAGGTCCAAGGTATACAGTAAACCTGAAGTGAAGCATCGGAATCATAAACTGGACTCACTGGAGAGGTTCAAAACTTCGAAACTGAGAGTGTCAGTCCTCTTGTACTTAAGTCGGCATTGTGCCTTTTGTATTAAATTCCGATGCAATTTCTGTGTTTCATCGTCAATAAGAAGGTGCCAGGTATACAGTAAACATCAAGTGAAGCATCGGAATCTAACACTTAACTCACAGGAAAGGTTCAAATCATAGAAAGTGAGAGCGTCAGTCCTCTTGTACTTAAGTCGGCAGTGTGCCTTTTGTATTAAATTCGGATGCAATTACTGTGTTTCATCGTAAATAAGAAGGTCCAAGGGATACAGTAAACGTGAAGTGAAGCATCGGAATCTAAAACTCGACTCACAGGAGAGGTTTAAATCATAGAAAGTGAGAGTGTCAGTCCTCTTGTACTTAAGTCGGCATTGTGCCTTTTGAATTTAATTCCGATGCAATTTCTGTGTTTCATCGTCAATAAGGAGGTGCAAGGTATACAGTAAACCTAAGTGCAGCATCGGAATCTAAAACTAGACTCACAGGAGAGGTTCAAATCATAGAAAGTGAGAGTGTCAGTCCTCTTGTACTTAAGCCGCAATTGTGATTTTTGTATTAAATTAGGATGAAATTTCTGTGTTTCATCGTCAATAAGAAGGTGCAAGGTATACAGTAAACCTGAAGCGAAGCATCGGAATCTAAAACTAGACTCACAGGAGAGGTTCAAATCATAGAAAGTGAGAGTGTCAGTCCTCTTGTACTTAAGTCGGCATTGTGCCTTTTGTATTAAATTCCGATGCAATTTCTGTGTTTCATCATCAATAAGAAGGTGCAAGGTATACAGTAAACCTGAAGTGAAGCATCGGAATCTAACACTCAACTCACAGGAGAGGTTCAAATCATAGAAAGTGAGAGTGTCAGTCCTCTTGTACTTAAGTCGCCATTGTGATTTTTGTAATAAATTCGGATGCAATTTCTGTGTTTCATCGTCAATAAGTAGGTCAAAGGGATACAGTAAACCTGAAGTGAAGCATCGTAATCTAAAAGTGGACTCGCAGGAGAGGTTCAATTCATAGAAAGTTAGAGTGTCAGTCCTCTTGTACTTAAGTCGTCATTGTGCCTTTTGTATTAATTTCCGATGCAATTTCTGTGTTTTATCGTCAATAAGAAGGTGCAAGGTATGCAGTAAACCTGAAGTGAAGCATCGGAATCTAAAACTGGACTCACAGGAGAGCTTCAAATCATAGAAAGTGAGAGTGTCAGTCCTCTTTTACTTAAGTCGGCATTGTGCCTTTTGTATTAAATTCGGATGCAATTTCAGCGTTTCATCGTCAATAAGAAGGGCCAAGGGATACAGTAAACCTGAAATGAAGCATCGGAAGCTAAAACTGAACTCACAGGAGAGATTCAAATCATAGAAAGATAGAGTGTCGCTTCTCTTGTACTTAAGTCGGTATTGTGCCTTTTGTATTAAATTCGGATTCAATTTCTGTGTTTTATCGTCAATAAGAAGGTCCAAGGGATACAGTAAACCTGAAGTGAACCATCGGAACCTAAAACTGGACTCACAGGAGAGGTTCAAATCATAGAAAGTGAGAGGGTGAGTCCTCTTCTACTTAAGTCGGCATTGTGCCTTTTGTATTAAATTCGGATGCAATTTCTGTGTTTCATTGTCAATAAGAAGATCCAAGGGATACAGTAAACCTGAAGTGAAGAATCGGAATCTAAAACCGGACTCACAGAAGTGGTTCAAATCATAGTAAGTGAGAGTGTCGGTCCTCTTTTACTTAAGTCGGCATTGTGCCTTTTGAATTTAATTCGGATTCAGTTTCAGTTCTTCATCGTCAATAAGAAGGTCCAAGGTACACAGTATACCTGAAATGAAGCATCGGAATCTAAAACTGGACTCACAGGAGAGGTTCAAATCATAGAGAGTTAGAGTGTCAGTCCTCTTGTACATAAGTCGGCATTGTACCTTTTGTATTAAATTCGGATGCAATTTCTGTGTTTCATCGTCAATACAAAGGTTCAAGGGATACACTAAACCTGAAGTGGAGCATCGGAATCTAAAACTGGACTCACAGGAGAGGTTCAAATCATAGAAAGATAGAGTGTCAGTCCTCTTGTACTTAAGTCGGCATTGTAACATTTTGCATCAAATTCGGATGCAATTTCTGTGTTTGATCGCCAGTAAGAAGTTCCAAGGGATACCGTAACCTGAAGTGAAGCATCGCAATGAAATTGTAGACTCACAGGAGAGGCTCAAAGCTAAGAAAAAGAGACTGTCAGTCCGTATTTACTTCAGTCGGCATTGTGCCTTTTGTATTAAATTCGGTTGCAATGTCTGTGTTTCGTCGTCAATAAGACGGTCCAAGGGATACAGTAAATCTGAAGTGAAGCATCGGAATCTAAAACTGGATTCACAGGAGAGGTTCAAATCATTGAAAGTTAGAGTGTCAGTCCTCTTGTACTTAAGTCGGCATTGTGCCTTTTGTATTAAAATCGGATTTAATTTCTGTGTTTCATCGTCAATAAGAAGGTCCAAGGGATACAGTAAACCTGAAGTGAAGCATCGGAATCGAAAACTGGACTCACAGGAGAGGTCCAAATCATAGAATGTTAGAGTGTTAGTCCTCTTGCACTTAAGTCGGCATTGTGCCATTTGAACTAAATTCGGACCCAAACTCTGTGTTTCGTCGTCAATAAGAAGGTCCAAGGGATACAGAAAACCTGAAGTGAAGCATCGGAATCTAAAACTGGACTCACAGGAGAGGTTCAAATCATCGAAAGTGAGAGTGTCAGTCCACTTGTACTTAAGTCGGCATTGTGCCTTTTGTATTAAATTCGGATGCAATTTCTGTGTTTCATAGTCAATAAGAGGATCCAAGGGATACAGTAAACCTGAAGTGAAGAATCGGAATCTAAAACCGGACTCACAGGAGTGGTTCAAATCATAGTAAGTGAGAGTGTCAGTCCTCTTTTACTTAAGTCGGCATTGTGCCTTTTGAATTTAATTCCGATTCAGTTTCAGTGCTTCATCGTCAATAAGAAGGTCCAAGGTACACAGTATACCTGAAATGAAGCATCGGAATCTAAAACTGGACTCACAGGAGAGGTTCAAATCATAGAGAGTTAGAGTGTCAGTCCTCTTGTACATAAGTCGGCATTGTGCCTTTTGTATTAAATTCGGATGCAATTTCTGTGTTTCATCGTCAATATAAAGGTTCAAGGGATACACTAAACCTGATGTGGAGCATCGGAATCTAAAACTGGACTCACAGGAGAGGTTCAAATCATAGAAAGATAGAGTGTCAGTCCTCTTGTACTTAAGTCGGCATTGTAACATTTTGCATCAAATTCGGATGCAATTTCTGTGTTTGATCGCCAGTAAGAAGTTCCAAGGGATACCGTAAACCTGAAGTGAAGCATCGCAATGAAATTGTAGACTCACAGGAGAGGTTCAAAGCTAAGAAAAAGAGACTGTCAGTCCGTATTTACTTCAGTCGGCATTGTGCCTTTTGTATTAAATTCGGTTGCAATGTCTGTGTTTCGTCGTCAATAGGACGGTCCAAGGGATACAGTAAATCTGAAGTGAAGCATCGGAATCTAAAACTGGATTCACAGGAGAGGTTCAAATCATAGAAAGTTAGAGTGTCAGTCCTCTTGTACTTAAGTCGGCATTGTGCCTTTTGTATTAAAATCGGATTTAATTTCAGTGTTTCATCGTCAATAAGAAGGTCCAAGGGATACAGTAAACCTGAAGTGAAGCATCGGAATCGAAAACTGGACTCACAGGAGAGCTTCAAATCATAGAAAGTGAGAGTGTCAGTCCTCTTTTACTTAAGTCGGCATTGTGCCTTTTGTATTAAATTCGGATGCAATTTCAGCGTTTCATCGTCAATAAGAAGGGCCAAGGGATACAGTAAACCTGAAATGAAGCATCGGAAGCTAAAACTGAACTCACAGGAGAGATTCAAATCATAGAAAGATAGAGTGTCGCTTCTCTTGTACTTAAGTCGGTATTGTGCCTTTTGTATTAAATTCGGATTCAATTTCTGTGTTTTATCGTCAATAAGAAGGTCCAAGGGATACAGTAAACCTGAAGTGAACCATCGGAACCTAAAACTGGACTCACAGGAGAGGTTCAAATCATAGAAAGTGAGAGGGTGAGTCCTCTTGTACTTAAGTCGGCATTGTGCCTTTTGTATTAAATTCGGATGCAATTTCTGTGTTTCATTGTCAATAAGAAGATCCAAGGGATACAGTAAACCTGAAGTGAAGAATCGGAATCTAAAACCGGACTCACAGAAGTGGTTCAAATCATAGTAAGTGAGAGTGTCGGTCCTCTTTTACTTAAGTCGGCATTGTGCCTTTTGAATTTAATTCCGATTCAGTTTCAGTTCTTCATCGTCAATAAGAAGGTCCCAGGTACACAGTATACCTGAAATGAAGCATCGGAATCTAAAACTGGACTCACAGGAGAGGTTCAAATCATAGAGAGTTAGAGTGTCAGTCCTCTTGTACATAAGTCGGCATTGTACCTTTTGTATTAAATTCGGATGCAATTTCTGTGTTTCATCGTCAATATAAAGGTTCAAGGGATACACTAAACCTGAAGTGGAGCATCGGAATCTAAAACTGGACTCACAGGAGAGGTTCAAATCATAGAAAGATAGAGTGTCAGTCCTCTTGTACTTAAGTCGGCATTGTAACATTTTGCATCAAATTCGGATGCAATTTCTGTGTTTGATCGCCAGTAAGAAGTTCCAAGGGATACCGTAAACCTGAAGTGAAGCATCGCAATGAAATTGTAGACTCACAGGAGAGGTTCAAAGCTAAGAAAAAGAGACTGTCAGTCCGTATTTACTTCAGTCGGCATTGTGCCTTTTGTATTAAATTCGGTTGCAATGTCTGTGTTTCGTCGTCAATAGGACGGTCCAAGGGATACAGTAAATCTGAAGTGAAGCATCGGAATCTAAAACTGGATTCACAGGAGAGGTTCAAATCATAGAAAGTTAGAGTGTCAGTCCTCTTGTACTTAAGTCGGCATTGTGCCTTTTGTATTAAAATCGGATTTAATTTCTGTGTTTCATCGTCAATAAGAAGGTCCAAGGGATACAGTAAACCTGAAGTGAAGCATCGGAATCGAAAACTGGACTCACAGGAGAGCTTCAAATCATAGAAAGTGAGAGTGTCAGTCCTCTTTTACTTAAGTCGGCATTGTGCCTTTTGTATTAAATTCGGATGCAATTTCAGCGTTTCATCGTCAATAAGAAGGGCCAAGGGATACAGTAAACCTGAAATGAAGCATCGGAAGCTAAAACTGAACTCACAGGAGAGATTCAAATCATAGAAAGATAGAGTGTCGCTTCTCTTGTACTTAAGTCGGTATTGTGCCTTTTGTATTAAATTCGGATTCAATTTCTGTGTTTTATCGTCAATAAGAAGGTCCAAGGGATACAGTAAACCTGAAGTGAACCATCGGAACCTAAAACTGGACTCACAGGAGAGGTTCAAATCATAGAAAGTGAGAGGGTGAGTCCTCTTGTACTTAAGTCGGCATTGTGCCTTTTGTATTAAATTCGGATGCAATTTCTGTGTTTCATTGTCAATAAGAAGATCCAAGGGATACAGTAAACCTGAAGTGAAGAATCGGAATCTAAAACCGGACTCACAGAAGTGGTTCAAATCATAGTAAGTGAGAGTGTCGGTCCTCTTTTACTTAAGTCGGCATTGTGCCTTTTGAATTTAATTCCGATTCAGTTTCAGTTCTTCATCGTCAATAAGAAGGTCCCAGGTACACAGTATACCTGAAATGAAGCATCGGAATCTAAAACTGGACTCACAGGAGAGGTTCAAATCATAGAGAGTTAGAGTGTCAGTCCTCTTGTACATAAGTCGGCATTGTACCTTTTGTATTAAATTCGGATGCAATTTCTGTGTTTCATCGTCAATATAAAGGTTCAAGGGATACACTAAACCTGAAGTGGAGCATCGGAATCTAAAACTGGACTCACAGGAGAGGTTCAAATCATAGAAAGATAGAGTGTCAGTCCTCTTGTACTTAAGTCGGCATTGTAACATTTTGCATCAAATTCGGATGCAATTTCTGTGTTTGATCGCCAGTAAGAAGTTCCAAGGGATACCGTAACCTGAAGTGAAGCATCGCAATGAAATTGTAGACTCACAGGAGAGGCTCAAAGCTAAGAAAAAGAGACTGTCAGTCCGTATTTACTTCAGTCGGCATTGTGCCTTTTGTATTAAATTCGGTTGCAATGTCTGTGTTTCGTCGTCAATAAGACGGTCCAAGGGATACAGTAAATCTGAAGTGAAGCATCGGAATCTAAAACTGGATTCACAGGAGAGGTTCAAATCATTGAAAGTTAGAGTGTCAGTCCTCTTGTACTTAAGTCGGCATTGTGCCTTTTGTATTAAAATCGGATTTAATTTCTGTGTTTCATCGTCAATAAGAAGGTCCAAGGGATACAGTAAACCTGAAGTGAAGCATCGGAATCGAAAACTGGACTCACAGGAGAGGTCCAAATCATAGAATGTTAGAGTGTTAGTCCTCTTGTACTTAAGTCGGCATTGTGCCATTTGAACTAAATTCGGACCCAAACTCTGTGTTTCGTCGTCAATAAGAAGGTCCAAGGGATACAGAAAACCTGAAGTGAAGCATCGGAATCTAAAACTGGACTCACAGGAGAGGTTCAAATCATCGAAAGTGAGAGTGTCAGTCCACTTGTACTTAAGTCGGCATTGTGCCTTTTGTATTAAATTCGGATGCAATTTCTGAGTTTCATAGTCAATAACAAGATCCAAGGGATAGAGTAAACCTGAAGTGAAGCATCGGAATCTAAAACCGAACTCCCAGGAGTGGTTCAAATCATAGTAAGTGAGAGTGTCAGTCCTCTTTTACTAAAGTCGGCATTGTGCCTTTTGAATTTAATTCCGATTCAGTTCCAGTGCTTCATCGTCAATAAGAAGGTCCAAGGTACACAGTATACCTGAAATGGAGCATCGGAATCTAAAACTGGACTCACAGGAGAGGTTCAAATCATAGAGAGTTAGAGTGTCAGTCCTCTTGTACATAAGTCGGCATTGTGCCTTTTGTATTAAATTCGGATGCAATATCTGTGTTTCATCGTCAATATAAAGGTTCAAGGGATACAGTAAACCTGAAGTGGAGCATCGGAATCTAAAACTGGACTCACAGGAGAGGTTCAAATCATAGAAAGATAGAGTGTCAGTCCTCTTGTACTTAAGTCGGCTTTGTGACATTTTGCATCAAATTCGGATGCAACTTCTATGTTTGATCGTCAGTAAGAAGGTCCAAGGGATACAGTAAGCCTGAAGTGAAGTATCGCAATCAAATTGTAGACTCACAGGAGAGGTTCAAAGCATTGAAAAAGAGAGTGTCAGTCCGTATTTACTTCAGTCGGCATTGTGCCTTTTGTATTAAATTCGGATGCAATGTCTGTGTTTCATCGTCAATAAGACGGTCCAAGGGATACAGTAAATCTGAAGTGAAGCATCGGAATATAAAACTGGATTCACAGGAGAGGTTCAAATCATAGAAAGTTAGAGTGTCAGTCCTCTTGTACTTAAGTCGGCATTGTGACTTTTGTATTAAAATCGGATTTAATTTCTCTGTTTCATCGTCAATAAGAAGGTCCAAGGGATACAGTAAACCTGAAGTGAAGCGTCGGAATCTAACACTCAACACACAGGAGAGGTTCAAATCATAGATGGTGAGGGTGTCAGTCCTCTTGTGCTTAAGTCGGCATTGTGCCTTTTGTATTAAATTCGGATTTAATTTCTGTGTTTCATCGTCAATAAGAAGGTCCAAGGGATACAGTAAACTTGAAGTGAAGCATCGGAATCGAAAACTGGACTCACAGGAGAGGTTCAAATGATAGAAAGTTAGAGTGTTAGTCCTCTTGTACTTAAGTCGGCATTGTGCCATTTGAATTACAATCGGACCCAAACTCTGTGTTTCATCGTCAATAAGAAGGTCCAAGGGATACAGAAAACCTGAAGTGAAGCATCGGAATCTAAAACAGGACTCACACGGGAGGTTCAAATCATCGCAATTGAGAGTGTCAGCCCTCTTGTACTTAAGTCGGCATTGTGCCTTTTGAATTAAATTCGGATGCAATTTCTGTGTTTCATCGTCAATAAGGAGGTCCAAGGGATACAGTAAACCTGAAGTGAAGCATCGGAATCTAAAACCGGACTCACAGGAGTGGTTCAAATCATAGTAAGTGAGAGTGTCAGTCCTCTTTTACTTAAGTCGGCATTGTGCCTTTTGAATTTACTTCCGATGCAATTTCTGTGTTTCATCGTCAATTAGAAGGTCCAAATGATACAGTAAACCTGAATTGAAGCATCGTAATCTAAAACTGGACTCACAGGAGAGGTTCAAGTCATAGAAATTTAGAGTGTCAGTCTTCTTTTACTTAAGTCGGCATTGTGCCTTGTGTATTAAATTCGGATGCAATTTCTGTGTTTCATGGACAATAAGAAGGTCCAAGGTATACAGTAAACCTGAAGAGAAGAATCGGAATCTAAAACTGGACTCACAGGAGAGGTTGAAATCATAGAAAGTTAGAGTATCAGACCTCTTGTACTTAAGTCGGCAGTGTGCCTTTTGTATTAAATTAGGATTCAAACTCTGTGTTTCGTCGTCAATATGAAGGTCCAAGGGATACAGTAAAAATGAAGTGAAGAATGGGAATCTAAAACTGGACTCACAGGAGAGGTTCAAATCATCGAAAGTGAGAGTGTCAGTCCTCTTGTACTTAAGTCGGCATTGTACCTTTTGTATTAAATTTGGATGCAATATCTGTGTTTCATCGTCAATATAAAGGTTCAAGGGATACAGTAAACCTGAAGTGGAGCATCGGAATCTAAAACTGGACTCACAGGAGAGGTTCAAATCATAGAAAGATAGAGTGTCAGTCCTCTTGTACTTAAGTCGGCATTGTGACATTTTGCATCAAATTCGAATGCAATTTCTGTGTTTGATCGTCAATAAGAAGGTCCAAGGGATACAGTAAACCTGAAGTGAAGCATCGCAATCTAAATCTAGACTCACAGGAGAGGTTCAAAACATAGAAAGTGAGAGTGTCAGTCCGTATTTACTTCAGTCGGCATTGTGCCTTTTGTATTAAATTCGGATGCGATGTCTGTAGTTCATCGTCAATATGACGGTCCAAGGGATACAGTAAATCTGAAATGAAGCATCGGAATCTAAAACTGGATTCACAGGAGAGGTTCAAATCATAGAAAGTTAGCGTGTCAGTCCTCTTGTACTTAAGTCAGCATTGTGCCTTTTGTATTAAATTCGGATTTAATTTCTGTGCTTCATCGTCAATAAGAAGGTCCAAGAAATACAGTAAACCTGAAGTGAAGCATCGGAATCTAAAACAGGAATCACAGGGGAGGTTCAAATCATCGAAAGTGAGAGTGTCAGTCCTCTTGTACTTAAGTCGGCATTGTACCTTTTGTATTAAATTCGGATGCAATTCGTGTTTTTCATCGTCAATACGAAGGTCCAAAGGATACAGTAAACCTGAAGTGAAGCATCGGAATCTAAAACTGGACTCACAGGAGAGGTTGAAATCATAGAAAAATAGAGTGTCAGTCCTCTTGTACTTAAGTTGACAGTGTGCCTTTTGTATTAAATTCGGATGCAAACTCTGTGTTTCGTCGTCAATATGAAGGTCCAAGGGGTACAGTAAACCTGATGTAAAGCATCGGAATCTTAAACTGGACTCACAGCAGAGGTTCAAATCTTCGAAAGTGAGAGTGTCAGTCCTCTTGTACTGAAGTCGGCATTGTGCCTTTTCAATTAAATTCCAATGCAATTTCTGTGTTTCATCGTCAATAAGAAGGTGCAAGGTATACAGTAAACCTGAAGTGAAGCATCGGAATCTAAAACTGGACTCACAGGACAGGTTCAAATCATAGAAAGTGAGAGTGTCAGTCCTTATTTGCTTCAGTCGGCATTGTGCTTTTTGTGTTAAGTACGGATGCAATTTCTGTGTTTTATCGTCAATAAGAAAGTTCAAGGGATACAGTAAATCTAAAGTGAAGCATCGGAATCTAAAAGTGGACTCACAGGAGAGGTTCAAATCATAGAAAGTTAGAGTGTCAGTCCACTTGTACTTAAGTCGGCATTGTGCCTTTTGTATTATATTCGGATTTAATTACTGTGTTTCATCGTCAATAAGAAGGTCCAAGGGATACAGTAAACGTGAAGTGAAGCATGGGAATCTAAAACTGGACTCACAGGAGCGGTTCAAATCATAGAAAGTGGGAGCGTCAGTCCTCTTGTACTTAAGTCGACATTGTGCCTTTTGTATTAAATTCGGATGCAATTTCTGTGTTTCATCGTCAATAAGAAGGTCCAAGTTATACAGTAAACCTGAAGTGAAGCATCGGAATCTAAAACTGGACTCACAGGACAGGTTCAAATCATAGAAAGTGAGAGTGTCATTCCTTATTTGCTTCAGTCGGCATTGTGCTTTTTGTGTTAAGTTCGGATGCAATTTCTGTGTTTTATCGTCAATATGAAAGTTCAAGGGATACAGTAAATCTGAAGTGAAGCATCGGAAACTAAAAGTGGACTCACAGGAGAGGTTCAAATCATAGGAAGTTAGAGTGTCAGTCCACTTGTACTTAAGTCGGCATTGTGCCTTTTGTATTGTATTCGGATTTAATTTCTGTGTTTCATCGTCAATAAGAAGGTCCAAGGGATACAGTAAACGTGAAGTGAAGCCTGGAAATCTGAAACTGGACTCACAGGAGAGGTTCAAATCATAGAAAGTGAGAGCGTCAGTCCTCTTGTACTTAAGTCGACATTGTGCCTTTTGTATTAAATTCGGATGCAATTTCTGTGTTTCATCGTCAATAAGAAGGTCCAAGGGATACAGTAAACCTGAAGTGAAGCATCGGAATCTAAAACCGGACTCACAGGAGTGGTTCAAATCATAGTAAGTGAGAGTGTCAGTCCTCTTTTACTTAAGTCGGCATTGTGCATTTTGAATTTACTTCCGATGCAATTTCTGTGTTTCATCGTCAATAAGAAGGTCCAAGGGATACAGTAAACCTGAAGTAAAGCATCGGAATCCAAAACTGGACTCACAGGAGAGGTTCAAATCACAGGAAGTGAGAGTGTCTGTCCTCTTGTACTTAAGTCGGCATTGTGCCTTTTGTATTAAATTCGGATGCAATTTCTGTGTTTCATCGTCAATAAGAAGGTCCAAGTTATACAGTAAACCTGAAGTGAAGCATCGGAATCTAAAACTGGACTCACAGGACAGGTTCAAATCATAGAAAGTGAGAGTGTCATTCCTTATTTGCTTCAGTCGGCATTGTGCTTTTTGTGTTAATTTCGGATGCAATTTCTGTGTTTTATCGTCAATAAGAAAGTTCAAGGGATACTGTAAATCTGAAGTGAAGCATCGGAAACTAAAAGTGGACTCACAGGAGAGGTTCAAATCATAGAAAGTTAGAGTGTCAGTCCACTTGTACTTAAGTCGGCATTGTAACATTTTGCATCAAATTCGGATGCAATTTCTGTGTTTGATCGCCAGTAAGAAGTTCCAAGGGATACCGTAAACCTGAAGTGAAGCATCGCAATGAAATTGTAGACTCACAGGAGAGGTTCAAAGCTAAGAAAAAGAGACTGTCAGTCCGTATTTACTTCAGTCGGCATTGTGCCTTTTGTATTAAATTCGGTTGCAATGTCTGTGTTTCGTCGTCAATAGGACGGTCCAAGGGATACAGTAAATCTGAAGTGAAGCATCGGAATCTAAAACTGGATTCACAGGAGAGGTTCAAATCATAGAAAGTTAGAGTGTCAGTCCTCTTGTACTTAAGTCGGCATTGTGCCTTTTGTATTAAAATCGGATTTAATTTCTGTGTTTCATCGTCAATAAGAAGGTCCAAGGGATACAGTAAACCTGAAGTGAAGCATCGGAATCGAAAACTGGACTCACAGGAGAGCTTCAAATCATAGAAAGTGAGAGTGTCAGTCCTCTTTTACTTAAGTCGGCATTGTGCCTTTTGTATTAAATTCGGATGCAATTTCAGCGTTTCATCGTCAATAAGAAGGGCCAAGGGATACAGTAAACCTGAAATGAAGCATCGGAAGCTAAAACTGAACTCACAGGAGAGATTCAAATCATAGAAAGATAGAGTGTCGCTTCTCTTGTACTTAAGTCGGTATTGTGCCTTTTGTATTAAATTCGGATTCAATTTCTGTGTTTTATCGTCAATAAGAAGGTCCAAGGGATACAGTAAACCTGAAGTGAACCATCGGAACCTAAAACTGGACTCACAGGAGAGGTTCAAATCATAGAAAGTGAGAGGGTGAGTCCTCTTGTACTTAAGTCGGCATTGTGCCTTTTGTATTAAATTCGGATGCAATTTCTGTGTTTCATTGTCAATAAGAAGATCCAAGGGATACAGTAAACCTGAAGTGAAGAATCGGAATCTAAAACCGGACTCACAGAAGTGGTTCAAATCATAGTAAGTGAGAGTGTCGGTCCTCTTTTACTTAAGTCGGCATTGTGCCTTTTGAATTTAATTCCGATTCAGTTTCAGTTCTTCATCGTCAATAAGAAGGTCCAAGGTACACAGTATACCTGAAATGAAGCATCGGAATCTAAAACTGGACTCACAGGAGAGGTTCAAATCATAGAGAGTTAGAGTGTCAGTCCTCTTGTACATAAGTCGGCATTGTGCCTTTTGTATTAAATTCGGATGCAATATCTGTGTTTCATCGTCAATATAAAGGTTCAAGGGATACAGTAAACCTGAAGTGGAGCATCGGAATCTAAAACTGGACTCACAGGAGAGGTTCAAATCATAGAAAGTGAGAGTGTCAGTCCACTTGCACTTAAGTCGGCATTGTGCCTTTTGTATTAAATTCGGATGCAATTTCTGAGTTTCATAGTCAATAACAAGATCCAAGGGATAGAGTAAACCTGAAGTGAAGCATCGGAATCTAAAACCGAACTCCCAGGAGTGGTTCAAATCATAGTAAGTGAGAGTGTCAGTCCTCTTTTACTAAAGTCGGCATTGTGCCTTTTGAATTTAATTCCGATTCAGTTCCAGTGCTTCATCGTCAATAAGAAGGTCCAAGGTACACAGTATACCTGAAATGGAGCATCGGAATCTAAAACTGGACTCACAGGAGAGGTTTAAATCATAGAGAGTTAGAGTGTCAGTCCTCTTGTACATAAGTCGGCATTGTGCCTTTTGTATTAAATTCGGATGCAATATCTGTGTTTCATCGTCAATATAAAGGTTCAAGGGATACAGTAAACCTGAAGTGGAGCATCGGAATCTAAAACTGGACTCACAGGAGAGGTTCAAATCATAGAAAGATAGAGTGTCAGTCCTCTTGTACTTAAGTCGGCTTTGTGACATTTTGCATCAAATTCGGATGCAACTTCTATGTTTGATCGTCAGTAAGAAGGTCCAAGGGATACAGTAAGCCTGAAGTGAAGTATCGCAATCAAATTGTAGACTCACAGGAGAGGTTCAAAGCATTGAAAAAGAGAGTGTCAGTCCGTATTTACTTCAGTCGGCATTGTGCCTTTTGTATTAAATTCGGATGCAATGTCTGTGTTTCATCGTCAATAAGACGGTCCAAGGGATACAGTAAATCTGAAGTGAAGCATCGGAATATAAAACTGGATTCACAGGAGAGGTTCAAATCATAGAAAGTTAGAGTGTCAGTCCTCTTGTACTTAAGTCGGCATTGTGACTTTTGTATTAAAATCGGATTTAATTTCTCTGTTTCATCGTCAATAAGAAGGTCCAAGGGATACAGTAAACCTGAAGTGAAGCGTCGGAATCTAACACTCAACACACAGGAGAGGTTCAAATCATAGATGGTGAGGGTGTCAGTCCTCTTGTGCTTAAGTCGGCATTGTGCCTTTTGTATTAAATTCGGATTTAATTTCTGTGTTTCATCGTCAATAAGAAGGTCCACAGTAAACTTGAAGTGAAGCATCGGAATCGAAAACTGGACTCACAGGAGAGGTTCAAATGATAGAAAGTTAGAGTGTTAGTCCTCTTGTACTTAAGTCGGCATTGTGCCATTTGAATTACAATCGGACCCAAACTCTGTGTTTCATCGTCAATAAGAAGGTCCAAGGGATACAGAAAACCTGAAGTGAAGCATCGGAATCTAAAACAGGACTCACACGGGAGGTTCAAATCATCGCAATTGAGAGTGTCAGCCCTCTTGTACTTAAGTCGGCATTGTGCCTTTTGAATTAAATTCGGATGCAATTTCTGTGTTTCATCGTCAATAAGGAGGTCCAAGGGATACAGTAAACCTGAAGTGAAGCATCGGAATCTAAAACCGGACTCACAGGAGTGGTTCAAATCATAGTAAGTGAGAGTGTCAGTCCTCTTTTACTTAAGTCGGCATTGTGCCTTTTGAATTTACTTCCGATGCAATTTCTGTGTTTCATCGTCAATTAGAAGGTCCAAATGATACAGTAAACCTGAATTGAAGCATCGTAATCTAAAACTGGACTCACAGGAGAGGTTCAAGTCATAGAAATTTAGAGTGTCAGTCTTCTTTTACTTAAGTCGGCATTGTGCCTTGTGTATTAAATTCGGATGCAATTTCTGTGTTTCATGGACAATAAGAAGGTCCAAGGTATACAGTAAACCTGAAGAGAAGAATCGGAATCTAAAACTGGACTCACAGGAGAGGTTGAAATCATAGAAAGTTAGAGTATCAGACCTCTTGTACTTAAGTCGGCAGTGTGCCTTTTGTATTAAATTAGGATTCAAACTCTGTGTTTCGTCGTCAATATGAAGGTCCAAGGGATACAGTAAAAATGAAGTGAAGAATGGGAATCTAAAACTGGACTCACAGGAGAGGTTCAATTCATCGAAAGTGAGAGTGTCAGTCCTCTTGTACTGAAGTCGGTATTGTGCCTTTTGTATTATATTCCAATGCAATTTCTGTGTTTCATCGTCAATAAGAAGGTGCAAGGTATACAGTAAACCTGAAGTGAAGCATCGGAATCTAAAACGGGACTCACAGGAGAGGTTCAAATCATAGAAAGTGAGAGTGTCAGTCCTTTTGTACTTAGGTCGGCATTGTACCTTTTGTATTAATTTCTGATGCAATTTTTGTGTTTCATCGTCAATACGAAGGTCCAAAGATACAGTAAACCTGAAGTGAAGCATCGGAATCAAAACTGGACTCACAGGAGAGGTTAAAATCATAGAAAGTGAGAGTGACAGTCCTTTTTACTTCAGTTGGCATTTTGCCTTTTGTATTAAATTCGGATGCCATTTCTGTGTTTCAACGTCAATAACAAGGTCCAAGTTATACAGTAAATCTGAAGTGAAGCATCTGAATCTAAAACTGGACTCACAGGAGAGGTTCAAACCATAGAAAGTTAGAGTGTCAGTCCTCTTGTACTTAAGTCGGCATTGTACCTTTTGTATTAAATTTGGATGCAATATCTGTGTTTCATCGTCAATATAAAGGTTCAAGGGATACAGTAAACCTGAAGTGGAGCATCGGAATCTAAAACTGGACTCACAGGAGAGGTTCAAATCATAGAAAGATAGAGTGTCAGTCCTCTTGTACTTAAGTCGGCATTGTGACATTTTGCATCAAATTCGAATGCAATTTCTGTGTTTGATCGTCAATAAGAAGGTCCAAGGGATACAGTAAACCTGAAGTGAAGCATCGCAATCTAAATCTAGACTCACAGGAGAGGTTCAAAACATAGAAAGTGAGAGTGTCAGTCCGTATTTACTTCAGTCGGCATTGTGCCTTTTGTATTAAATTCGGATGCGATGTCTGTAGTTCATCGTCAATATGACGGTCCAAGGGATACAGTAAATCTGAAATGAAGCATCGGAATCTAAAACTGGATTCACAGGAGAGGTTCAAATCATAGAAAGTTAGCGTGTCAGTCCTCTTGTACTTAAGTCAGCATTGTGCCTTTTGTATTAAATTCGGATTTAATTTCTGTGCTTCATCGTCAATAAGAAGGTCCAAGAAATACAGTAAACCTGAAGTGAAGCATCGGAATCTAAAACAGGAATCACAGGGGAGGTTCAAATCATCGAAAGTGAGAGTGTCAGTCCTCTTGTACTTAAGTCGGCATTGTACCTTTTGTATTAAATTCGGATGCAATTCGTCTTTTTCATCGTGAATACGAAGGTCCAAAGGATACAGTAAACCTGAAGTGAAGCATCGGAATCTAAAACTGGACTCACAGGAGAGGTTGAAATCATAGAAAAATAGAGTGTCAGTCCTCTTGTACTTAAGTTGACAGTGTGCCTTTTGTATTAAATTCGGATGCAAACTCTGTGTTTCGTCGTCAATATGAAGGTCCAAGGGGTACAGTAAACCTGATGTAAAGCATCGGAATCTTAAACTGGACTCACAGCAGAGGTTCAAATCTTCGAAAGTGAGAGTGTCAGTCCTCTTGTACTGAAGTCGGCATTGTGCCTTTTCAATTAAATTCCAATGCAATTTCTGTGTTTCATCGTCAATAAGAAGGTGCAAGGTATACAGTAAACCTGAAGTGAAGCATCGGAATCTAAAACTGGACTCACAGGACAGGTTCAAATCATAGAAAGTGAGAGTGTCAGTCCTTATTTGCTTCAGTCGGCATTGTGCTTTTTGTGTTAAGTACGGATGCAATTTCTGTGTTTTATCGTCAATAAGAAAGTTCAAGGGATACAGTAAATCTAAAGTGAAGCATCGGAATCTAAAAGTGGACTCACAGGAGAGGTTCAAATCATAGAAAGTTAGAGTGTCAGTCCACTTGTACTTAAGTCGGCATTGTGCCTTTTGTATTATATTCAGATTTAATTACTGTGTTTCATCGTCAATAAGAAGGTCCAAGGGATACAGTAAACGTGAAGTGAAGCATGGGAATCTAAAACTGGACTCACAGGAGCGGTTCAAATCATAGAAAGTGAGAGCGTCAGTCCTCTTGTACTTAAGTCGACATTGTGCCTTTTGTATTAAATTCGGATGCAATATCTGTGTTCCATCGTCAATAAGAAGGTCCAAGTTATACAGTAAACCTGAAGTGAAGCATCGGAATCTAAAACTGGACTCACAGGACAGGTTCAAATCATAGAAAGTGAGAGTGTCATTCCTTATTTGCTTCAGTCGGCATTGTGCTTTTTGTGTTAAGTTCGGATGCAATTTCTGTGTTTTATCGTCAATATGAAAGTTCAAGGGATACAGTAAATCTGAAGTGAAGCATCGGAAACTAAAAGTGGACTCACAGGAGAGGTTCAAATCATAGGAAGTTAGAGTGTCAGTCCACTTGTACTTAAGTCGGCATTGTGCCTTTTGTATTGTATTCGGATTTAATTTCTGTGTTTCATCGTCAATAAGAAGGTCCAAGGGATACAGTAAACGTGAAGTGAAGCATGGAAATCTGAAACTGGACTCACAGGAGAGGTTCAAATCATAGAAAGTGAGAGCGTCAGTCCTCTTGTACTTAAGTCGACATTGTGCCTTTTGTATTAAATTCGGATGCAATTTCTGTGTTTCATCGTCAATAAGAAGGTCCAAGGGATACAGTAAACCTGAAGTGAAGCATCGGAATCTAAAACCGGACTCACAGGAGTGGTTCAAATCATAGTAAGTGAGAGTGTCAGTCCTCTTTTACTTAAGTCGGCATTGTGCATTTTGAATTTACTTCCGATGCAATTTCTGTGTTTCATCGTCAATAAGAAGGTCCAAGGGATACAGTAAACCTGAAGTAAAGCATCGGAATCCAAAACTGGACTCACAGGAGAGGTTCAAATCACAGGAAGTGAGAGTGTCTGTCCTCTTGTACTTAAGTCGGCATTGTGCCTTTTGTATTAAATTCGGATGCAATTTCTGTGTTTCATCGTCAATAAGAAGGTCCAAGTTATACAGTAAACCTGAAGTGAAGCATCGGAATCTAAAACTGGACTCACAGGACAGGTTCAAATCATAGAAAGTGAGAGTGTCATTCCTTATTTGCTTCAGTCGGCATTGTGCTTTTTGTGTTAATTTCGGATGCAATTTCTGTGTTTTATCGTCAATAAGAAAGTTCAAGGGATACTGTAAATCTGAAGTGAAGCATCGGAAACTAAAAGTGGACTCACAGGAGAGGTTCAAATCATAGAAAGTTAGAGTGTCAGTCCACTTGTACTTAAGTCGGCATTGTGCCTTTTGTATTATATTCGGATTTAATTTCTGTGTTTCATCGTCAATAAGAAGGTCCAAGGGATACAGTAAACGTGAAATGAAGCATGGAAATCTAAAACTGGACTCACAGGAGAGGTTCAAATCATAGAAAGTGAGAGCGTCAGTCCTCTTGTACTTAAGTCGACATTGTGCCTTTTGTATTAAATTCGGATGCAATTTCTGTGTTTCATCGTCAATAAGAAGGTCCAAGGGATACAGTAAACCTGAAGTGAAGCATCGGAATCTAAAACCGGACTCACAGGAGTGGTTCAAATCATAGTAAGTGAGAGTGTCAGTCCTCTTTTACTTAAGTCGGCATTGTGCCTTTTGAATTTACTTCCGATGCAATTTCTGTGTTTCATCGTCAATAAGAAGGTCCAAGGGATACAGTAAACCTGAAGTAAAGCATCGGAATCCAAAACTGGACTCACAGGAGAGGTTCAAATCATAGGAAGTGAGAGTGTCTGTCCTCTTGTACTTAAGTCGGCATTGTACATTTTGTATTAAATTCGGATGCAATTTCTGTTTTTCATCGTAAATACGAAGGTCCAAAGGATACAGTAAACCTGAAGTGAAGCATCGGAATCTAAAACTGGATTCACAGGAGAGGTTCAAATCATAGAAATTTAGAGTGTCCGTCTTCTTTTACTTAAGTCGGCATTGTGCGTTGTCTATTAAATTCGGATGCAATTTCTGTGTATCATGGTCAATAAGAAGGTCCAAGGTATACAATAAACCTGAAGTGAAGCATCGGAATCTAAAACTGGACTCACAGGAGAGGTTGAAATCATAGAAAGTTAGAGTGTCAGTCCTCTTGTACTTAAGTCGGCAGTGTGCCTTTTGTATTAAATTCGGATGCAAACTCTGTGTTTCGTCGTCAATATGGAGGTCCAAGCGATACAGTAAACCTGAAGTGAAGCATCGGAATCTTAAACTGGACTCACAGGAGAGGTTCAAATCATCGAAAGTGAGAGTGTCAGTCCTCTTGTACTGAAGTCGGCATTGTGCCTTTTGTATTAAATTCCAATGCAATTTCTGTGTTTTATCGTCAATAAGAAGGTGCAAGGTATACAGTAAACCTGAAGTGAAGCATCGGAATCTAAAACTGGACTCACAGGACAGGTTCAAATCATAGAAAGTGAGAGTGTCAGTCCTTATTTGCTTCAGTCGGCATTGTGCCTTTTGTATTAAATTCGGATGCAATTTCTGTGTTTTATCGTCAATAAGAAAGTTCAAGGGATACAGTAAATCTGAAGTGAAGCATCGGAATCTGAAATTGGACTCACAGGAGAGGTTCAAATCATAGAAAGTTAGAGTGTCAGTCCCCTTGTACTTAAGTCGGCATTGTGCCTTTTGTATTAAATTCGGATTTAATTTCTGTGTTTCATCGTCAATAAGAAGGTCCAAGGGATGCAGTAAACGTGAAGTGAAGCATGGGAATCTAAAACTGGACTCACAGGAGTGGTTCAAATCATAGAAAGTGAGAGCGTCGTTCCTCTTGTACTTAAGTCGACATTGTCCCTTTTGAATTAAATTCGGATGCAATTTCTGTGTTTCATCGTCAATAAGAAGGTCCAAGGGATACAGTAAACCTGAAGTGAAGCATCGGAATCTAAAACCGGACTCACAGGAGTGGTTCACATCATAGTGAGTGAGAGTGTCAGTCCTCTTGTACTTAAGTTGGCATTGTGCCTTTTGAATTTACTTCCGATGCGATTTCTGTGTTTCATCGTCAATAAGAAGGTCCAAGGGATACAGTAAACCTGAAATAAAGCATCGGAATCCAAAACTGGACCCACAGAAGAGGTTCAAATCATACAAAGTGAGAGTGTCAGTCCTCTTGTACTTAAGTCTGCATTGTACATTTTGTATTAAATTCGGATGCAATTTCTGTTTTTCATCGTCAATACGAAGGTCCAAAGGATACAGTAAACCTGAAGTGAAGCATCGGAAAATAAAACTGGACTCACAGGAGAGGTTCAAACCATAGAAATTTAAAGTGTCAGTCTTCTTTTACTTAAGTCGGCATTGTGCCTTGTCTATTAAATTCGGATGCAATTTCTGTGTATCATGGTCAATAAGAAGGTCCAAAGTATACAGTAAACCTGAAGTGAAGCATCGGAATCTAAAACTGGACTCACAGGAGTGGTTCAAATCATAGAAAGTGAGAGCGTCGTTCCTCTTGTACTTAAGTCGACGTTGTGCCTTTTGAATTAAATTCGGATGCAATTTCTGTGTTTCATCGTCAATAAGAAGGTCCAAAAGATACAGCAAACCTGAAGTGAAGCATCGGAATCTAAAACTGGACTCGCAGGAGAGGTTCAAATCATAGAAAGTTAGAGTGTCAGTCCTCTTGTACTTAAGTCGGCATTGTGCCTTTTGTATTAAATTCGGATTTAAATTCTGTGTTTCATCGCCAATAAGAAGGTCCAAGGGATACAGTAAACGTGAAGTGAAGCATGGGAATCTAAAACTGGACTCACAGGAGAGGTTCAAATCATAGAAAGTGAGAGCGTCAGTTCTCTTGTACTTAAGTCGGCATTGTGCCTTTTGTATTAAATTCGGATGCAATTTCTGTGTTTCATCGTCAACAAGATGGTCCAAGGGATACAGTAAACCTGAAGGGAAGCATCGGAATCTAAAACTGGACTCACAGGAGAGGTTCAAATCATCGACACTGAGAGTGTCAGTCCTCTTCTACTGAAGTCGGCATTGTGCCTTTTGTATTAAATTCCAATGCAATTTCTGTGTTTCATCGTCAATAAGAAGGTGCAAAGTATACAGTAAACCTGAAGTGAAGCACCGGAATCTAACATTCAACTCACAGGAGAGGTTCAAATCATAGCAAGTGAGAGTGTCGGTCCTCTTGTGCTGATGTCGGCATTGTGCCTTTTGTATTAAGTTCGGATGCAATTTCTGTGTTTCCTCGTCAATAAGAAGGTCCAAGGGATACAGTAAACCTGAAGTGAAGCATCGGAATCTAAAACCGGACTCACAGGAGTGGTTCAAATCATAGTAAGTGAGAGTGTCAGTCCACTTTTACTTAAATCGGCATTGTGCCTTTTGAATTTACTTCCGGTGCAATTTCAGTGCTTCATCGTCAATAAGAAGGTCCAAGGTATACAGTAAACCTGAAGAGAAGAATCGGAATCTTAAAGTGGACTTACAGGAGAGGTTCAACTCATAGAAAGTCAGAATGTCAGTCCTCTTGTACTTAAGTCGGCATTGTGATTTTTGTATTAAATTCAGATGCAATTTCTGTGTTTCATCGTCAATAAGATGCTGCAAGGAATACAGTAAACCTGAAGTGTAGCATCAGAATCTATAACTCAACTCATAGGAGAGGTTCAAATCACAGAAATTGAGGGTATCAGTCCTTTTTTACTTATCACGGCATTGTGCCTTTTGTGTTAAATTCGGATGCAATTTCTTTGCTTCATCGTCAATAAGAAGGTCCAAGGGATACAGTAAATCTGAAGTGAAGCATCGGAATCTAAAACTGGACTCACACGAGAGGTTCAAATCATAGAAAGTTAGAATGTCAGTCCTGTTGTACTTAAGTCGGCATTGTGCCTTTTGTATTAAATTCGGATTTAATTTCTGTGTTTTATCGTCAATAAGAAGGTCCAAGGGATACAGTAAACCTGAAGTGAAGCATCCGAATCTAGAACTGGACTCACAGGAGAGGTTCAAATCATAGAAAATTAGAGTGTCGCTTCTCTTGTACTTAAGTCGGTATTGTGCCTTTTGTACTAAATTCGGATTCAATTTCTGTGTTTTATCGTCAATAAGAAGGTCTAAGGGATACAGTAAACCTGAAGTGAACCATCGGAACCTAAAACTGGACTCACAGGAAAGGTTCAAATCATAGAAAGTGAGAGGGTCAGTCCTCTTGTACTTAAGTCGGCATTGTGCCTTTTGTATTAAATTCGGATGCAATTTCTGTGTTTCATAGTCAATAAGAAGATCCAAGGGATACAGTAAACCTGAAGTGAAGCATCGGAATCTAAAACCGGACTCACAGGAGTGGTTCAAATCATAGTAAGTGAGAGTGTCAGTCCTCTTTTACTTAAGTCGGCATTGTGCCTTTTGAATTTAATTCCGATTCAGTTTCAGTGCTTCATCGTCAATAAGAAGGTCCAAGGTACACAGTATACCTGAAATGAAGCATCGGAATCTAAAACTGGACTCACAGGAGAGGTTCAAATCATAGAGAGTTAGAGTGTCAGTCCTCTTGTACATAAGTCGGCATTGTGCCTTTTGTATTAAATTCGGATGCAATTTCTGTGTTTCATCGTCAATATAAAGGTTCAAGGGATACAGTAAACCTGATGTGGAGCATCGGAATCTAAAACTGGACTCACAGGAGAGGTTCAAATCATAGAAAGATAGAGTGTTAGTCCTCTTGTACTTAAGTCGGCATTGTAACATTTTGCATCAAATTCGGATGCAATTTCTGTGTTTGATCGCCAGTAAGAAGGTCCAAGGGATACAGTAAACCTGAAGTGAAGCATCGCAATGAAATTGTAGACTCACAGGAGAGGTTCAAAGCTAAGAAAAAGAGACTGTCAGTCCATTTTTACTTCATTCGGCATTGTGCCTTTTGTATTAAATTCGGTTGCAATGTCTGTGTTTCGTCGTCAATAAGACGGTCCAAGGGATACAGTAAATCTGAAGTGAAGCATCGGAATCTAAAACTGGATTCACAGGAGGGGTTCAAATCATAGAAAGTTAGAGTGTCAGTCCTCTTGTACTTAAGTCGGCATTGTGCCTTTTGTATTAAAATCGGATTTAATTTCTGTGTTTCATCGTCAATAAGAAGGTCCAAGGGATACAGTAAACCTGAAGTGAAGCATCGGAATCGAAAACTGGACTCACAGGAGAGGTTCAAATCATAGAATGTTAGAGTGTTAGTCCTCTTGTACTTAAGTCGGCATTGTGCCATTTGAACTAAATTCGGACCCAAACTCTGTGCTTCATCGTCAATAAGAAGGTCCAAGGGATACAGAAAACCTGAAGTGAAACATCGGAATCTAAAACTGGACTCACAGGAGAGGTTCAAATCATCGATAGTGAGAGTGTCAGTCCACTTGTACTTAAGTCGGCATTGTGACTTTTGTATTAAATTCCGATGCAATTTCTGTGTTTCATCGTCAAAAAGAACGTGCAAGTTATACAGTAAACCTGAAGTGAAGCGTCGGAATCTAAAACTGGACTCACAGGAGAGGTTCAAATCATCGAAAGTGAGAGTGTCAGTCCTCTTGTACTGAAATCGGTATTGTGCCTTTTGTATTATATTCCAATGAAATTTCTGTGTTTCATCGTCAATAAGAAGGTCCAAGGAATACAGTAAACGTGAAGTGAAGCATGGGAATCTAAAACTGGACTCACAGGAGAGGTTCAAATCATAGAAAGTGAGAGCGTTAGTCCTCATGTATTTAAGTCGGCATTGTGTCTTTTGTATTAAATTCGGATGCAATTTCTGTGTTTCATCGTCAATAAGAAGGTCCAAGGGATACAGTAAACCTGAAGTGAAGCATCGGAATCTAAAACCGGACTCACAGGAGTGGTACAAGTCATAGTAAGTGCGAGTGTCAGTCCTCTTTTACTTAAGTCGGCAT
Source organism: Schistocerca piceifrons (assembly GCF_021461385.2). Taxonomy (NCBI): domain Eukaryota; kingdom Metazoa; phylum Arthropoda; class Insecta; order Orthoptera; family Acrididae; genus Schistocerca; species Schistocerca piceifrons. Next base: position 40,230 of record NW_025727539.1, read on the forward strand.
TGTGCCTTTTGAATTTACTTCCGATGCAATTTCTGTGTTTCATCGTCAATTAGAAGGTCCAAGGGATACAGTAAACCTGAAGTAAAGCATCGGAATCCAAAACTGGACTCACAGGAGAGGTTCAAATCATAGAAAGTGAGAGTGTCAGTCCTCTTGTACTTAAGTCGGCATTGTACCTTTTGTATTAAATTCGCATGCAATTTCTGTTTTTCATCGTCAATACGAAGGTCCAAATGATACAGTAAACCTGAAGTGAAGCATCGGAATCTAAAACTGGACTCACAGGAGAGGTTCAAAGCATAGAAATTTAGAGTGTCAGTCTTCTTTTACTTATGTCGGCATTGTGCCTTGTGTATTAAATTCGGATGCAATTTCTGTGTTTCATGGACAATACGAAGGTCCAAGGTATACAGTAAACCTGAAGTGAAGCATCGGAATCTAAAACTGGACTCACAGGAGAGGTTGAAATCATAGAAAGTTAGAGTGTCAGTCCTCTTGTACCTAAGTCGGCATTGTGCCTTTTGTATTAAATTCGGATGCAATTTCTGTGTTTCATAGTCAATAAGAAGATCCAAGGGATACAGTAAACCTGAAGTGAAGCATCGGAATCTAAAACCGAACTCACAGGAGTGGTTCAAATCATAGTAAGTGAGAGTGTCAGTCCTCTTTTACTTAAGTCGGCATTGTGCCTTTTGAATTTAATTCCGATTCAGTTTCAGTGCTTCATCGTCAATAAGAAGGACCAAGGTACAAAGTATACCTGAAATGGAGCATCGGAATCTAAAACAGGACTCACAGGAGAGGTTCAAATCATAGAGAGTTAGAGTGTCAGTCCTCTTGTACATAAGTCGGCATTGTGCCTTTTGTATTAAATTCGGATGCAATATCTGTGTTTCATCGTCAATATAAAGGTTCAAGGGATACAGTAAACCTGAAGTGGAGCATCGGATTCTAAAACTGGACTCACAGGAGAGGTTCAAATCATAGAAAGATAGAGTGTCAGTCCTCTTGTACTTAAGTCGGCATTGTGACATATTGCATCAAATTCGGATGCAATTTCTGTGTTTGATCGTCAGTAAGAAGGTCCAAGGGATACAGTAAGCCTGAAGTGAAGTATCGCAATCAAATTGTAGACTCACAGGAGAGGTTCAAAAAATAGAAAAAGAGAGTGTCAGTTCGTATTTACTTCAGTCGGCATTGTGCCTTTAGTATTAAATTCGGATGCAATGTCTGTGTTTCATCGTCAATAAGACGGTCCAAGGGATACAGTAAACCTGAAGTGAAGCATCCGAATCTAGAACTGGACTCACAGGAGAGGTTCAAATCATAGAAAATTAGAGTGTCGCTTCTCTTGTACTTAAGTCGGTATTGTGCCTTTTGTATTAAATTCGGATTCAATTTCTGTGTTTTATCGTCAATAAGAAGGTCTAAGGGATACAGTAAACCTGAAGTGAACCATCGGAACCTAAAACTGGACTCACAGGAGAGGTTCAAATCATAGAAAGTGAGAGGGTCAGTCCTCTTGTACTTAAGTCGGCATTGTGCCTTTTGTATTAAATTCGGATGCAATTTCTGTGTTTCATAGTCAATAAGAAGATCCAAGGGATACAGTAAACCTGAAGTGAAGCATCGGAATCTAAAACCGGACTCACTGGAGCGGTTCAAATCATAGTAAGTGAGAGTGTCAGTCCTCTTTTACTTAAGTCGGCATTGTGCCTTTTGAATTTAATTCCGATTCAGTTTCAGTGCTGCATCGTCAATAAGAACGTCCAAGGTACACAGTATACCTGAAATGAAGCATCGGAATCTAAAACTGGACTCACAGGAGAGGTTCAAATCATAGAGAGTTAGAGTGTCAGTCCTCTTGTACATAAGTCGGCATTGTGCCTTTTGTATTAAATGCGGATGCAATTTCTGTGTTTCATCGTCAATATAAAGGTTCAAGGGATACAGTAAACCTGAAGTGGAGCATCGGAATCTAAAACTGGACTCACAGGAGAGGTTCAAATCATAGAAAGATAGAGTGTCAGTCCTCTTGTACTTAAGTCGGCATTGTAACATTTTGCATCAAATTCGGATGCAATTTCTGTGTTTGATCGCCAGTAAGAAGGTCCAAGGGATACAGTAAACCTGAAGTGAAGCATCGCAATGAAATTGTAGACTCACAGGAGAGGTTCAAAGCTAAGAAAAAGAGACTGTCAGTCCATTTTTACTTCAGTCGGCATTGTGCCTTTTGTATTAAATTCGGTTGCAATGTCTGTGTTTCGTCGTCAATAAGACGGTCCAAGGGATACAGTAAATCTGAAGTGAAGCATCGGAATCTAAAACTGGATTCACAGGAGAGGCTCAAATCATAGAAAGTTAGAGTGTCAGTCCTCTTGTACTTAAGTCGGCATTGTGCCTTTTGTATTAAAATCGGATTTAATTTCTGTGTTTCATCGTCAATAAGAAGGTCCAAGGGATACAGTAAACCTGAAGTGAAGCATCGGAATCGAAAACTGGACTCACAGGAGAGGTTCAAATCATAGAATGTTAGAGTGTTAGTCCTCTTGTACTTAAGTCGGCATTGTGCCATTTGAACTAAATTCGGACCCAAACTCTGTGCTTCATCGTCAATAAGAAGGTCCAAGGGATACAGAAAACCTGAAGTGAAACATCGGAATCTAAAACTGGACTCACAGGAGAGGTTCAAATCATCGATAGTGAGAGTGTCAGTCCACTTGTACTTAAGTCGGCATTGTGACTTTTGTATTAAATTCCGATGCAATTTCTGTGTTTCATCGTCAAAAAGAAGGTGCAAGTTATACAGTAAACCTGAAGTGAAGCGTCGGAATCTAAAACTGGACTCACAGGAGAGGTTCAAATCATCGAAAGTGAGAGTGTCAGTCCTCTTGTACTGAAATCGGTATTGTGCCTTTTGTATTATATTCCAATGAAATTTCTGTGTTTCATCGTCAATAAGAAGGTCCAAGGAATACAGTAAACGTGAAGTGAAGCATGGGAATCTAAAACTGGACTCACAGGAGAGGTTCAAATCATAGAAAGTGAGAGCGTTAGTCCTCATGTATTTAAGTCGGCATTGTGCCTTTTGTATTAAATTCGGATGCAATTTCTGTGTTTCATCGTCAATAAGAAGGTCCAAGGGATACAGTAAACCTGAAGTGAAGCATCGGAATCTAAAACCGGACTCACACGAGTGGTACAAGTCATAGTAAGTGCGAGTGTCAGTCCTCTTTTACTTAAGTCGGCATTGTGCCTTTTGAGTTTACTTCCGATGCAATTTCTGTGTTTCATCGTCAATTAGAAGGTCCAAGGGATACAGTAAACCTGAAGTAAAGCATCGGAATCCAAAACTGGACTCACAGGAGAGGTTCAAATCATAGAAAGGGAGAGTGTCAGTCCTCTTGTACTTAAGTTGGCATTGTACCTTTTGTATTAAATTCGCATGCAATTTCTGTTTTTCATCGTCAATACGAAGGTCCAAATGATACAGTAAACCTGAAGTGAAGCATCGGAATCTAAAACTGGACTCACAGGAGAGGTTCAAATCATAGAAATTTAGAGTGTCAGTCTTCTTTTACTTATGTCGGCATTGTGCCTTGTGTATTAAATTCGGATGCAATTTCTGTGTTTCATGGACAATACGAAGGTCCAAGGTATACAGTAAACCTGAAGTGAAGCATCGGAATCTAAAACTGGACTCACAGGAGAGGTTGAAATCATAGAAAGTTAGAGTGTCAGTCCTCTTGTACCTAAGTCGGCATTGTGCCTTTTGTATTAAATTCGGATGCAATTTCTGTGTTTCATAGTCAATAAGAAGATCCAAGGGATACAGTAAACCTGAAGTGAAGCATCGGAATCTAAAACCGAACTCACAGGAGTGGTTCAAATCATAGTAAGTGAGAGTGTCAGTCCTCTTTTAATTAAGTCGGCATTGTGCCTTTTGAATTTAATTCCGATTCAGTTTCAGTGCTTCATCGTCAATAAGAAGGACCAAGGTACACAGTATACCTGAAATGGAGCATCGGAATCTAAAACAGGACTCACAGGAGAGGTTCAAATCATAGAGAGTTAGAGTGTCAGTCCTCTTGTACATAAGTCGGCATTGTGCCTTTTGTATTAAATTCGGATGCAATATCTGTGTTTCATCGTCAATATAAAGGTTCAAGGGATACAGTAAACCTGAAGTGGAGCATCGGAAGCTAAAACTGGACTCACAGGAGAGGTTCAAATCATAGAAAGATAGAGTGTCAGTCCTCTTGTACTTAAGTCGGCATTGTGACATTTTGCATCAAATTCGGATGCAATTTCTGTGTTTGATCGTCAGTAAGAAGGTCCAAGGGATACAGTAAGCCTGAAGTGAAGTATCGCAATCAAATTGTAGACTCACAGGAGAGGTTCAAAAAATAGAAAAAGAGAGTGTCAGTTCGTATTTACTTCAGTCGGCATTGTGCCTTTAGTATTAAATTCGGATGCAATGTCTCTGTTTCATCGTCAATAAGACGGTCCAAGGGATACAGTAAATCTGAAGTGAAGCATCGGAATCTAAAACTGGATTCACAGGAGAGGTTCAAATCATAGAAAGTTAGAGTGTCAGACCTCTTGTACTTAAGTCGGCAGTGTGCCTTTTGTATTAAATTAGGATTCAAACTCTGTGTTTCCTCGTCAATATGAAGGTCCAAGGGATACAGTAAACCTGAAGTGAAGCATCGGAATCTAAAACTGGACTCACAGGAGAGGTTCAAATCATCGAAAGTGAGAGTGTCAGTCCTCTTGTACTGAAGTCGGTATTGTGCCTTTTGTATTATATTCCAATGCAATTTCTGTGTTTCATCGTCAATAAGAAGGTGCAAGGTATACAGTAAACCTGAAGTGAAGCATCGGAATCTAAAACTGGACACACAGGAGAGGTTCAAATCATAGAAAGTGAGAGTGTCAGTCCTTTTGTACTTAAGTCGGCACTGTACCTTTTGTATTAATTTCTGATGCAATTTTTGTGTTTCATCGTCAATACGAAGGTCCAAAGATACAGTAAACCTGAAGTGAAGCATCGGAATCAAAACTGGACTCACAGGAGAGGTTCAAATCATAGAAAGTGAGAGTGACAGTCCTTTTTACTTCAGTTGGCATTTTGCCTTTTGTATTAAATTCGGATGCAATTTCTGTGTTTCAACGTCAATAACAAGGTCCAAGTTATACAGTAAATCTGAAGTGAAGCATCTGAATCTAAAACTGGATTCACAGGAGAGGTTCAAACCATAGAAAGTTAGAGTGTCAGTCCTCTTGTACTTAAGTCGGCATTGTACCTTTTGTATTAAATTCGGATGCAATATCTGTGTTCCATCGTCAATATAAAGGTTCAAGGGATACAGTAAACCTGAAGTGGAGCATCGGAATCTAAAACTGGACTCACAGGAGAGGTTCAAATCATAGAAAGATAGAGTGTCAGTCCTCTTGTACTTAAGTCGGCATTGTGACATTTTGCATCAAATTCGAATGCAATTTCTGTGTTTGATCGTCAATAAGAGGGTCCAAGGGATATAGTAAACCTGAAGTGAAGCATCGCAATCTAAATCTAGACTCACAGGAGAGGTTCAAAACATAGAAAGTGAGAGTGTCAGTCCGTATTTACTTCAGTCGGCATTGTGCCTTTTGTATTAAATTCGGATGCAATGTCTGTATTTCATCGTCAATAAGACGGTCCAAGGGATACAGTAAATCTGAAGTGAAGCATCGGAATCTAAAACTGGACTCACAGCAGAGGTTCAATTCATCGAAAGTGAGAGTGTCAGTCCTCTTGTACTGAAGTCGGCATTGTGCCTTTTCAATTAAATTCCAATGCAATTTCTGTGTTTCATCGTCAATAAGAAGGTGCAAGGTATACAGTAAACCTGAAGTGAAGCATCGGAATCTAAAACTGGACTCACAGGACAGGTTCAAATCATAGAAAGTGAGAGTGTCAGTCCTTATTTGCTTCAGTCGGCATTGTGCTTTTTGTGTTAAGTTCGGATGCAATTTCTGTGTTTTATCGTCAATAAGAAAGTTCAAGGGATACAGTAAATCTGAAGTGAAGCATCGGAATCTAAAACCGGACTCACAGGAGAGGTTCAAATCATAGAAAGTTAGAGTGTCAGTCCACTTGTACTTAAGTCGGCATTGTGCCTTTTGTATTATATTCGGATTTAATTTCTGTGTTTCATCGTCAATAAGATGGTCCAAGGGATACAGTAAACGTGAAGTGAAGCATGGGAATCTAAAACTGGACTCACAGAAGAGGTTCAAATCATAGAAAGTGAGAGCGTCAGTCCTCTTGTACTTAAGTCGACATTGTGCCTTTTGTATTAAATTCGGATGCAATTTCTGTGTTTCATCGTCAACAAGAAGGTCCAAGGGATACAGTAAACCTGAAATGAAGCATCGGAATCTAAAACCGGACTCACAGGAGTGGTTCAAATCATAGTAAGTGAGAGTGTCAGTCCTCTTTTACTTAAGTTGGCATTGTGCCTTTTGAATTTACTTCCGATGCAATTTCTGTGTTTCATCGTCAATAAGAAGGTCCAAAGGATACAGTAAACCTGAAGTGAAGCATCGGAATCTAAAACTGGACTCACAGGAGGGGTTCAAATCATAGAAATTTAGAGTGTCAGTTTCCTTTTACTTAAGTCGGCATTGTGCCTTGTCTATTAAATTCGGATGCAATTTCTGTGTATCATGGTCAGTAAGAAGGTCCAAGGTATACAGTAAACCTGAAGTGAAGCATCGGAATCTAAAACTAGACTCACAGGAGAGGTTCAAATCATAGAAAGTTAGAGTGTCAGTCCTGTTGTACTTAAGTCGGCATTGTGCCTTTTGTATTAAATTCGGATTTAATTTCTGTGTTTCATCGTCAATAAGAAGGTCCAAGGGATACAGTAAACGTGAAGTGAAGCATGGGAATCTAAAACTGGACTCACAGGAGAGGTTCAAATCATAGAAAGTGAGAGCGTCAGTCCTCTTGTACTTAAGTCGGCATTGTGCCTTTTGTATTAAATTCGGATGCAATTTCTGTGTTACATCGTCAATAAGAAGGTCCAAGGGATACAGTAAACCTGAAGTAAAACATCGGAATCTAAAACCGGACTCACAGGAGTGGTTCAAATCGTAGTAAGTGAGGCTGTCAGTCCTCTTTTACTTAAGTCGGCATTGTGCCTTTTGAATTTGCTTCCGATGCAATTTCTGTGTTTCATCGTCAATAAGAAGGTCCAAGCGATACAGTAAACCTGAAGTAAAGCATCGGAATCCAAAACTGGACTCACAGGAGAGGTTCAAATCATAGTAAGTGAGAGTGTCAGTCCTCTTGTACATAAGTCGGCATTGTACTACATTTTTTATTAAATTCGGATGCAATTTCTGTTTTTCATCGTCAATACGAAGGTCCAAGCGATACAGTAAACCTGAAGTAAAGCATCGGAATCCAAAACTGGACTCACAGGAGAGGTTGAAATCATAGAAAGTTAGAGGGTCAGTCCTCTTGTACTTAAGTCGGCAGTGTGCCTTTAGTATTAAATTCGGATGCAAAGTCTGTGTTTCGTCGTCAATATGAAGGTCCAAGGTATACAGTAAACCTGAAGTGAAACATCGGAATCTAAAACTGGACTCACAGGAGAGGTTCAAATCATAGAAAGTTAGAGTGTCAGTCCTCTTGTACTTAAGTCGGCATTGTGACTTTTCTATCAAATTCGGATGTAATTTCTGTGTTTGATCGTCAATTAGAAGGTCCAAGGGATACAGTAAACCTGACGTGAAGCATCAGAATCTATAACTGGACTCACAGGAGAGGTTCAAATCATAGAAACTGAGAGTGTCTGTCCTTTTTTACATCAGTCGGCATTATGCCTTTTGTATTAAATTCGGATGGAATTTCTGTGTTTCATCGTCAATAAGAAGGTGCAAGGGATACAGTAAATCTGAAGTAAAGCATCGGAATCTAAAACTGGACTCACAGGAGAAGATCAAAACATAGAAAGTTAGAGTGTCAGTCCTCTTGTACCTAAGTCGGCATTGTGCCTTTTGTATTAAATTCTGATTTAATTTCTGTATTTTAACGTCAATGAGAAGGTCCAAGGGATACAGTAAACCTGAATTGAAGCATCCGAATCTAGAACTGGACTCACAGGAGAGGTTCAAATCATAGAAAATTAGAGTGTCAGTCCTCTTCTACTTAAGTCGGCATTGTGCCTTTTGTATTACATTCGGATCCAAACTCTGTGTTCCATCGTCAATAATAAGGTCCAAGGGATACAGTAAACCTGACGTGAAGCATCGGAATCTAAAACTGGACTCACAGGAGAGGTTCAAATCATCGAAAGTAAGAGTGTCAGTCCTCTTCTACTGAAGTCTGCATTGTGCCTTTTGTATTAAATTCCAATGCAATTTCTGTGTTTCATCGTCAATAAGAAGGTGCAAGGTATACAGTAAACCTGAAGTGAAGCATCGGAATCTAAAACTGGACTCACAGGAGAGTTTCAAATCATAGAAAGTGAGAGTGTCAGTCCTTATTTACTTCAGTCGGCATTGTGCCTTTTGTATTAAATTCGGATGCAATTCTGTGTTTCATCGTCAATAAGAAGGTTCATGGGATACAGTAAATCTGAAGTGAAGAATCGGAATCTAAAACTGGACTCACAGGAGAGGTTCAAATCATCGAAAGTGAGAGTGTCAGTCCTCTTGTACTTAAGTCGGCATTGTGCCTTTTGTATTAAATTCTAATGCAATTTCTGTGTTTCATCGTCAATAAGAAGGAGGAAGGGATACAGTAAATCTGAAGTGAAGCATCGGAATCTAAAACTGGACCCACGGGAGAGGTTCGAATCATAGAAAGTTACAGTGTCAGTCCTCTTGTACTTAAGTCGGCATTGTGCCTTTTGAATTAAATTCGGATCCAAAATCTGTGTTTCATCGTCAATACGAAGGTCCGAGGGTTACAGTAAACCTGAAGTGAAGCATCGGAATCTAAAACTGGACTCACAGGAGAGGTCCAAATCATCGAAAATGAGAGTGTCAGTCCTCTTGTACTTAAGTCGGCATTGTGCCTTTTGTATTAGTTTCCGATGCAATTTCTGTGTTTCATCGTCAATAAGATGGTGCAAGGTATACAGTAAACCTGAAGTGAAGCATCCGAATCTAACACTCAACTCACAGGACAGGTTCAAATCAAAGAAAGTGACAGTGTCAGTCCTCTTGTACTTCAGTCGGCATTGTGCCTTATGTATTAAATTCGGATGCAATTTCTGTGTTTCATCGTCAATAAGAAGGAGCAAGGGATACAGTAAATCTGAAGTGAAGCATCGGAATCTAAAACTGGACAAACAGGAGAGGTTCAAATTATAGTAAGTCAGAGTGTCAATCCTTATTTACTTCAGTCGGCATTGTGACTTTTGTATTAAATTCGGATTTAATTTCTGTGTTTCATCGTCAATAAGAGGGTCCAAGGGATACAGTAAACCTGAAGTGAAACATCGGAATCTAAAACTGGACTCATAGGAGAGGTTCAAATTATAGAAAGTGAGAGTGTCAGACCTCTTGTACTTAAGTCGGCATTGTGCCTTTTCTATTAAATTCGTACGCAATTTCTGTGTTTCATCGTCAATAAGAAGGTCCAAGGGATACAGTAAACCTGAAGTGAAGCATCGGAATCCAAAACTGGACTCACAGGAGAGGTTCAAATAATAGAAAGTTAGAGTGTCAGTCCTCTTGTACTTAAGTCGGCATTGTGCCTTTTGTATTAAATTCGGATTTAATTTCTGAGTTTCATCGTCAACAAGAAGGTCCAAGGGATACAGTATACCTGAAGTGAAGCATCGGAATCTAAAACTGGACTCACAGGAGAGGTTCAAATCATCGAAAGTGAGAGTGTCAGTCCTCTTGTACTTAAGTCGGCATTGTGCCTTTTGTATTAAATTCTAATGCAATTTCTGTGTTTCATCGTCAATAAGAAGGAGCAAGGGATATAGTAAATGGAAAGTGAAGCATCGGAATCTAAAACTGGACCCACAGGAGAGGTTCAAATTATAGAAAGTCAGAGTGTCAGTCCTTTTTTACTTCAGTCGGCATCGTGCCTTTTGTATTAATTTCGGATGCAATTTCTGTGTTTCATCGTCAATAAGAAGGTGCAAGGTATACAATAAACCTGAAGTGAAGCATCGGAATCTATAACTGGGCTCACAGGAGTGGTTCAAATCTTAGAAAGTGAGAGTGTCAGTCATTTTTACTACAGTCGGCATTGTGCCTTTTGTATTAAATTCGGACGCAATTTCTGTGCTTCTTCGTCAATAAGAAGGTCCAAGGGATACAGTACATCTGAAGTGAAGCATCGGAATCTAAAACTGGACTCACAGGAGAGGTTCAATTCATAGAAAGTTACAGTGTCAGTCCTCTTGTACTTAAGTCGGCATTGAGCCTTTTGTATTAAATTCCGATGCAATTTCTGTGTTTCGTCGTCAATAAGATGGTGCAAGGTATACAGCAAACCTGAAGTGAAGCATCGGAATCTAACACTCAACTCACAGGACAGGTTCAAATCAAAGAAAGTGACAGTGTCAGTCCTTTTGGTATTCAGTCGGCATTGTGCCTTTTGTATAAAAAATTCGGATGCAATTTCTGTGTTTCATCGTCAATAAGAAGGACCAAGGGATACAATAAACGTGAAGAGAAGCATGGGAATCTAAAACTGGACTCACAGGAGAGATTCAAATAATAGAAAGTGAGAGTGTCAGTGCTCTTGTACTTAAGTCGGCATTGTACCTTTTGTATTAAATTCGGATACAATTTCTGTGTTTCATCGTCAACACGAAGGTCCAAAATATACAATAAACCTGAAGTGAAGCATCGGAATCTAAAACTGGACTCACAGGAAGGTTCAAATCATAGAAAATGAGAGTGTCAGTCTTCTTTTACTTAAGTCGGCATTGTGCCTTGTGTATTAAATTCGGATGCAATTTCTTTGTTTCATCGTCAATAAGAGGGTCCAAGGTATACAGTAAACCTGAAGTAAAGCATCGGAATCTAAATCTGGACTCACAGGAGAGGTTGAAATCATAGAAAGTTAGAGTGTCAGTCCTCTTATTCTTAAGTCGGCATTATGCCTTTTGTATTAAATTCGGATGCAAACTCTGTGTTTCATCGTCAATAAGAAGGTCCAAGGTATACAGTAAACCTGAAGTGAAGCATCGGAATCTAAAACTGGACTCACAGGAGAGGTTCAAATCATAGAAAGTTAGAGTGTCAGCCCTCTTGTACTTAAGTCGCCATTGTGCCTTTTGTATTAAATTCGGATGCAATTTCTGTTATTCATCGTCAATAAGAAGGTCCCAGGTATACAGTAAACCTGAAGGGAAGCATCTGAAACTAAAACTGGACTCACAGGAGAGGTTCAAATCATAGAAAGTTTGAGTGTCAGTCCTCTTGTACTTAAGTCGTCATTGTGACTTTTGTATCACATTCGGATGCAATTTCTGTGTTTGATCGTCAATTAGAAGGTCCAAGGGATACAGTAAAACTGAAGCGAAGCATCAGAATCTGAAACTGGAGTCACAGGAGAGGTTCAAATCATAGAAACTGAGAGTGTCAGTCCCATTTACTTCAGTCGGCATTGTGCCTTTTGTATTAAATTCGGATGCAATTTCTGTGTTTCATCGTCAATAAGAAGGTCCAAGGGGTACAGTAAACCTGAAGTGAAGCATCGGAATCTAAAACTGGACTCACTGGAGAGGTTGAAATCATCGAAAGTGAGAGTGTCGGTCCTCTTGTACTGAAGTCAGCATTGTGCCTTTTGTATTAAATTCCAATGCAATTTCTGTGTTTCATCGTCAATAAGAAGGTGCAAGGTATACAGTAAACCTGAAGTGAAGCATCGGAATCTAAAACTAAACTCACAGGAGAGGTTCAAATCGTCGAAAGTGAGACTGTATGTCCTCTTGTTTTTAAGTCGGCATTGTGCCTTTTGTATGAAATTCCGATACAATTTCTGTGTTTCAACGTCAATAATAAGGTGCAAGGTATAGAGTAAACATGAAGTGAAGCATCGGAATCTAACACTCAACTCACAGGAGAGGTTCAAATCATAGAAAGTTAGAATGTCAGTCCTCTTGTACTTAAGTCGTCATTGTGACTTTTGTATCACATTCGGATGCAATTTCTGTGTTTGATCGTCAATTAGAAGGTCCAAGGGATACAGTAAACCTGACGTGAAGCATCAGAATCTATAACTGGACTCACAGGAGAGGTTCAAATCATAGAAACTGAGAGTGTCTGTCCTTTTTTACATCAGTCGGCATTATGCCTTTTGTATTAAATTCGGATGGAATTTCTGTGTTTCATCGTCAATAAGAAGGTCCAAGGGATACAGTAAATCTGAAGTAAAGCATCGGAATCTAAAACTGGACTCACAGGAGAAGTTCAAAACATAGAAAGTTAGAGTGTCAGTCCTGTTGTACCTAAGTCGGCATTGTGCCTTTTGTATTAAATTCTGATTTAATTTCTGTATTTTAACGTCAATGAGAAGGTCCAAGGGATACAGTAAACCTGAATTGAAGCATCCGAATCTAGAACTGGACTCACAGGAGAGGTTCAAATCATAGAAAATTAGAGTGTCAGTCCTCTTCTACTTAAGTCGGCATTGTGCCTTTTGTATTACATTCGGATCCAAACTCTGTGTTCCATCGTCAATAATTAGGTCCAAGGGATACAGTAAACCTGACGTGAAGCATCGGAATCTAAAACTGGACTCACAGGAGAGGTTCAAATCATCGAAAGTAAGAGTGTCAGTCCTCTTCTACTGAAGTCTGCATTGTGCCTTTTGTATTAAATTCCAATGCAATTTCTGTGTTTCATCGTCAATAAGAAGGTGCAAGGTATACGGTAAACCTGAAGTGAAGCATCGGAATCTAAAACTGGACTCAAAGGAGAGTTTCAAATCATAGAAAGTGAGAGTGTCAGTCCTTATTTACTTCAGTCGGCATTGTGCATTTTGTATTAAATTCGGATGCAATTCTGTGTTTCATCGTCAATAAGAAGGTTCATGGGATACAGTAAATCTGAAGTGAAGAATCGGAATCTAAAACTGGACTCACAGGATAGGTTCAAATTATAGAAAGTTAGAGTCTCAGTCCTCTTGTACTTAAGTCGGCATTGTGCCTTTTGGATTAAATTCGTATTTAATTTCTGTGTTTCATCGTCATTAAGAAGGTCCAAGGGATACAGTAAACCTGAAGTGATGCATCGGAATCGAAAACTAGACTCATAGGAGAGGTTCAAATCATAGAAATTTAGAGTGTTAGTCCTCTTGTACTTAAGTCAGCATTGTGCCATTTCAATTAAATTCGGATCCAAACTCTGTGTTTCATCGTCAATAAGAAGGTCGAAGGGATACAGTAAACCTGAAGTGAAGCATCGGAATCTAAAACTGAACTCACAGGAGAGGTTCAAATCATGGAAAGTGAGAGTGTCAGTCCTCTTGTACTTAAGTCGTCATAGTGCCTTTTGTATTAAATTCCGATGCAATTTCTGTGTTTCATCGTCAATAAGAAGGTGCAAGGTATACAGTAACCCTGAAGTGAAGCACCGGAATCTAACATTCAACTCACAGGAGAGGTTCAAATCATAGCAAGTGAGAGTGTCGGTCCTTTTGTGCTGATGTCGGCATTGTGCCTTTTGTATTAAATTCGGATGCAATTTCTGTGTTTCATCGTCAATAAGAAGGTCCAAGAAATACAGTAAACGTGAAGTGAAGCATGGGAATCTAAAACTGGACTCACAGGAGAGGTTCAAATCATAGAAAGTGAGAGCGTCAATCCTCTTGTACTTAAGTCAGTATTGTGCCTTTTGTATTAAATTCGGATGCAATTTCTGTGTTTCCTCGTCAATAAGAAGGTCCAAGGGATACATTAAACCTGAAGTGAAGCATCGGAATCTAAAACCGGACACACAGGAGTGGTTCAAATCATAGTAAGTGAGAGTGTCAGTCCACTTTTACTTAAATCGGCATTGTGCCTTTTGAATTTACTTCCGGTGCAATTCCAGTGCTTCATCGTCAATAAGAAGGTCCAAGGTATACAGTAAACCTGAAGAGAAGCATCGGAATCTTAACCTGGACTCACAGGAGAGGTTCAACTCATAGAAAGTTAGAATGTAAGTCCTCTTGTACTTAAGTCGGCATTGTGATTTTTGTATTAAATTCAGATGCAATTTCTGTGTTTCATGGTCAATAAGAAGGTGCACGGAATACAGTAAACCTGAAGTGTAGCATCAGAATCTATAACTGGACTCATAGGAGAGGTTCAAATCACAGAAAGTGATGGTGTCAGTCCTTTTTTACTTCTGTCGGCATTGTGCCTTTTGTGTTAAATTCGGATGCAATTTCTGTGCTTCATCGTCAATAAGAAGGTCCAAGGGAAACAGTAAATTTGAAGTGAAGCATCGGAATCTAAAACTGGACTCACACGAGAGGTTGAAATCATAGAAAGTTAGAATGTCAGTCCTCTTGTACTTAAGTCAGCATTGTGCCTTTTGTATTAAATTCGGATTTAATTTCTGAGTTTCATCGTCAATAAGAAGGTCCAAGGGATACAGTAAACCTGAAGTGAAGCATCGGAATCTAAAACTGGACTCACAGGAGAGGTTCAAATCATCGAAAGTGAGAGTGTCAGTCCTCTTGTACTTAAGTCGGCATTGTGCCTTTTGCATTAAATTCTAATGCAATTTCTGTGTTTCATCGTCAATAAGAAGGAGGAAGGGATACAGTAAATCTGAAGTGAAGCATCGGAATCTAAAACTGGACCCACAGGAGAGGTTCGAATCATAGAAAGTTACAGTGTCAGTCCTCTTGTACTTAAGTCGGCATTGTGCCTTTTGAATTAAATTCGGATCCAAACTCTGTGTTTCATCGTCAATACGAAGGTCCGAGGGTTACAGTAAACCTGAAGTGAAGCATCGGAATCTAAAACTGGACTCACAGGAGAGGTCCAAATCATCGAAAATGAGAGTGTCAGTCCTCTTGTACTTAAGTCGGCATTGTGCCTTTTGTATTAAATTCCGATGCAATTTCTGTGTTTCATCGTCAATAAGATGGTGCAAGGTATACAGTAAACCTGAAGTGAAGCATCGGAATCTAACACTCAACTCACAGGACAGGTTCAAATCAAAGAAAGTGACAGTGTCAGTCCTCTTGTACTTCAGTCGGCATTGTGCCTTATGTATTAAATTCGGATGCAATTTCTGTGTTTCATCGTCAATAAGAAGGAGCAAGGGATACAGTAAATCTGAAGTGAAGCATCGGAATCTAAAACTGGACAAACAGGAGAGGTTCAAATTATAGTAAGTCAGAGTGTCAATCCTTATTTACTTCAGTCGGCATTGTGACTTTTGTATTAAATTCGGATTTAATTTCTGTGTTTCATCGTCAATAAGAGGGTCCAAGGGATACAGTAAACCTGAAGTGAAACATCGGAATCTAAAACTGGACTCATAGGAGAGGTTCAAATTATAGAAAGTGAGAGTGTCAGACCTCTTGTACTTAAGTCGGCATTGTGCCTTTTCTATTAAATTCGTACGCAATTTCTGTGTCTCATCGTCAATAAGAAGGTCCAAGGGATACAGTAAACCTGAAGTGAAGCATCGGAATCCAAAACTGGACTCACAGGAGAGGTTCAAATAATAGAAAGTTAGAGTGTCAGTCCTCTTGTACTTAAGTCGGCATTGTGCCTTTTGTATTAAATTCGGATTTAATTTCTGAGTTTCATCGTCAACAAGAAGGTCCAAGGGATACAGTAAACCTGAAGTGAAGCATCGGAATCTAAAACTGGACTCACAGGAGAGGTTCAAATCATCGAAAGTGAGAGTGTCAGTCCTCTTGTACTTAAGTCGGCATTGTGCCTTTTGTATTAAATTCTAATGCAATTTCTGTGTTTCATCGTCAATAAGAAGGAGCAAGGGATATAGTAAATGGAAAGTGAAGCATCGGAATCTAAAACTGGACCCACAGGAGAGGTTCAAATTATAGAAAGTCAGAGTGTCAGTCCTTTTTTACTTCAGTCGGCATCGTGCCTTTTGTATTAATTTCGGATGCAATTTCTGTGTTTCATCGTCAATAAGAAGGTGCAGGGTATACAGTAAACCTGAAGTGAAGCATCGGAATCTATAACTGGGCTCACAGGAGTGGTTCAAATCTTAGAAAGTGAGAGTGTCAGTCATTTTTACTACAGTCGGCATTGTGCCTTTTGTATTAAATTCGGACGCAATTTCTGTGCTTCTTCGTCAATAAGAAGGTCCAAGGGATACAGTACATCTGAAGTGAAGCATCGGAATCTAAAACTGGACTCACAGGAGAGGTTCAATTCATAGAAAGTTACAGTGTCAGTCCTCTTGTACTTAAGTCGGCATTGAGCCTTTTGTATTAAATTCCGATGCAATTTCTGTGTTTCGTCGTCAATAAGATGGTGCAAGGTATACAGCAAACCTGAAGTGAAGCATCGGAATCTAACACTCAACTCACAGGACAGGTTCAAATCAAAGAAAGTGACAGTGTCAGTCCTTTTGGTATTCAGTCGGCATTGTGCCATTTGTATAAAAAATTCGGATGCAATTTCTGTGTTTCATCGTCAGTAAGAAGGACCAAGGGATACAATAAACGTGAAGAGAAGCATGGGAATCTAAAACTGGACTCACAGGAGAGATTCAAATAATAGAAAGTGAGAGTGTCAGTCCTCTTGTACTTAAGTCGGCATTGTACCTTTTGTATTAAATTCGGATACAATTTCTGTGTTTCATCGTCAACACGAAGGTCCAAAATATACAATAAACCTGAAGTGAAGCATCGGAATCTAAAACTGGACTCACAGGAAGGTTCAAATCATAGAAAATGAGAGTGTCAGTCTTCTTTTACTTAAGTCGGCATTGTGCCTTGTGTATTAAATTCGGATGCAATTTCTTTGTTTCATCGTCAATAAGAGGGTCCAAGGTATACAGTAAACCTGAAGTAAAGCATCGGAATCTAAATCTGGACTCACAGGAGAGGTTGAAATCATAGAAAGTTAGAGTGTCAGTCCTCTTGTTCTTAAGTCGGCATTATGCCTTTTGTATTAAATTCGGATGCAAACTCTGTGTTTCATCGTCAATAAGAAGGTCCAAGGTATACAGTAAACCTGAAGTGAAGCATCGGAATCTAAAACTGGACTCACAGGAGAGGTTCAAATCATAGAAAGTTAGAGTGTCAGCCCTCTTGTACTTAAGTCGCCATTGTGCCTTTTGTATTAAATTCGGATGCAATTTCTGTTATTCATCGTCAATAAGAAGGTCCCAGGTATACAGTAAACCTGAAGAGAAGCATCTGAAACTAAAACTGGACTCACAGGAGAGGTTCAAATCATAGAAAGTTTGAGTGTCAGTCCTCTTGTACTTAAGTCGTCATTGTGACTTTTGTATCACATTCGGATGCAATTTCTGTGTTTGATCGTCAATTAGAAGGTCCAAGGGATACAGTAAAACTGAAGCGAAGCATCAGAATCTGAAACTGGAGTCACAGGAGAGGTTCAAATCATAGAAACTGAGAGTGTCAGTCCCATTTACTTCAGTCGGCATTGTGCCTTTTGTATTAAATTCGGATGCAATTTCTGTGTTTCATCGTCAATAAGAAGGTCCAAGGGGTACAGTAAACCTGAAGTGAAGCATCGGAATCTAAAACTGGACTCACTGGAGAGGTTGAAATCATCGAAAGTGAGAGTGTCGGTCCTCTTGTACTGAAGTCAGCATTGTGCCTTTTGTATTAAATTCCAATGCAATTTCTGTGTTTCATCGTCAATAAGAAGGTGCAAGGTATACAGTAAACCTGAAGTGAAGCATCGGAATCTAAAACTAAACTCACAGGAGAGGTTCAAATCGTCGAAAGTGAGACTGTATGTCCTCTTGTTTTTAAGTCGGCATTGTGCCTTTTGTATGAAATTCCGATACAATTTCTGTGTTTCAACGTCAATAATAAGGTGCAAGGTATAGAGTAAACATGAAGTGAAGCATCGGAATCTAACACTCAACTCACAGGAGAGGTTCAAATCATAGAAAGTTAGAATGTCAGTCCTCTTGTACTTAAGTCGGCATTGTGATTTTTGTATTAAATTCAGATGCAATTTCTGTGTTTCATCGTCAATAAGAAGGTGCAAGGAATACAGTAAACCTGAAGTGTAGCATCGGAATCTATAACTGGACTCATAGGAGAGGTTCAAATCACAGAAAGTGAGGGTGTCAGTCCTTTTTTACTTCAGTCGGCATTGTGCCTTTTGTATTAAATTCGGATGCAATTTCTGTGCTTCATCGTCAATAAGAAGGTCCAAGGGATACAGTAAATCTGAAGTGAAGCATCGGAATCTAAAACTGGACTCACAGGAGAGGTTCAAATCATAGAAAGATAGAATGTCAGTCCTCTTGTACTTAAGTCAGCATTGTGCCTTTTGTATTAAATTCGGATTTAATTTCTGTGTTTCATCGTCAATAAGAAAGTCCAAGGGATACAGTAAACCTGAAGTGAAGCATCAAAATCTAAAACTGGACACACAGGAGAGGTTCAAATCATCGAAAGTGAGAGTGTCAGTCCTCTTGTACTTAAGTCGGCATTGTGCCTTTTGTATTAAATTCCGATACAATATCTGTGTTTCAACGTCAATAATAAGCTGCAAGGTATACAGTAAACATGAAGTGAAGCATCGGAATCTAACACTCAACTCACAGAAAAGGTTCAAATCATAGAAAGTGAGAGTGTCATCCCTCTTGTACTTAAGTCGGCATTGTGCCTTTTGTATTAAGTTCGGATACAATTTCTGTGTTTCATCGTCAATAACAAGGTACATGGGATACAGTAACCGTGAAGTGAAGCATGGGAATCGAAAACTGGACTCACAGGAGAGGTTCAAATCATAGTAAGTGAGAGTGTGAGTCCTCTTGAACTTAAGTCGGCATTGTGCCTTTTCTATTAACTTCGGATGCAATTTCTGTGTTTCATCGTCAATAAGAAGGTCCAAGGGATACAGTAAACCTGAAGTAAAGGATCGAATCCAAAACTGGACTCAGAGGAGAGGTACAAATCATAGAAAGTGAGAGTGTCACTCCTCTTGTACTTAAGTCAGAATTGTACATTTTGTATTAAATTCGGATGCAATTTCTGTGTTTCATAGTCAATACGAAGGTCTAACGGATACAGTAAACCTGAAGTGAAGCATCGGAATCTAAAACTGGACTCACAGGATAGGTTGAAATCATAGAAAGTTAGAGTGTCAGTCCTCTTGTACTTAAGTCGGCATTGTGCCTTTTGTATTAAATTCGGATTTAATTTCTGTATTACATCGTCAATAAGAAGGTCCAAGGTATACAGTAAACCTGAAGTGAAGCATCGGAATCTAAAACTGGACTCACAGGAGAGGTTCAAATCATAGAAATTTAGAGTGTCAGTCCTCTTGTACTTAAGTCGGCATTGTGCCTTTTGTATTAAATACCAATGCAATTTCTGTGTTTCATCGTCAATAAGATGGAGCAAGGTATACAGTAAACCTGAAGTGAAGCATCGGAATCTGAAACTGGACTCACAGGAGAGAATCAAATAATAGAAAGTGAGAGTGTCAGTCCTTTTTTACTTCAGTCGGCATTGTGCCTTTTGTATTAATTTCGGATGCAATTTCTGAGTTATATCGTCAAAAAGAAGATTGAAGGGATACAGTAAATCTGACGTAAAGCATCGGAATCTAAAACTGGACCCACAGGAGAGGTTCAAATTATAGAAAGTCAGAGTGTCAGTCCTTTTTTACTTAAGTCGGCATTGTGCCTTTTGTATTAAATTCGGATGCAATTTCTGTGTTTCATCGTCAATAAGAAGGTGCAAGGTATACAGTAAACCTGAAGTGAAGCATCGGAATCTATAACTGGACTCACAGAAGTGGTTCAAATCTTAGAAAGTGAGAGTGTCAGTCATTTTTACTTCAGTCGGCATTGTGCCTTTTGTATTAAATTCGGATGCAATTTCTGTGCTTCTTCGTCAATAAGAAGGTCCAAGGGATACAGTAAATCTGAAGTGAAGCATCGGAATCTAAAACTGGACTCACAGGAGAGGTTCAATTCATAGGAAGTTAGAGTGTCAGTCCTCTTGTACTTAAGTCGGCATTGTGCCTTTTGTATTAAATTCGGATTTAATTTCTGTGTTTCATCGTCAATAAGAGGGTCAAAGGGATACAGTAAACCTGAAG